>NC_084553.2:57963450-57965950 GCF_033978685.3 Nerophis lumbriciformis
CAGACTAAAATCAATAAAAAAAAAAGTTATTCTTAAGTTAATAATTTGAACCTTTATTTTTATGTTTTCTTTTTTTTAATGTTAATATTAAGGATACAATGTGTATGCAGAGGTGTACCGTATTTTACGGACTATAAGGCGCACTTTAAATCTTTTTTTTTTACTTAAAACTCGTGCGCCTAATATATGGAATAATGCTGGTTTTGCCTACCGACCGCAAAGCTATTTTATTTGGTAATGATAAGTATGACCAGTAGATGGCAGTCAAACATAAGAGATATGTGTAGACTGCAATATGATGGCAATATTACTCAAGTAAACAACACCAACATTGTATATGTTCCATTAAAAATATAGAACATTGCACACGGCGCTCAAAAATCTATCATCATGTTTTTGTATGACTTTGGTAAGTTATGAAGCCGCACCGCTTGATGCATTGTACTGTGCTTCAACATACGACTATTATTATGGTGTGTGTATAAGGTAAGACATATTATCTGGTGGGGTTTTTTCGCAATATTATGCAAATGCAACTTTTCTTACCTTCTGGTGCCTGCTGATCTGTGTTTGGGATCTGCATAAATCCTGAAAAATAGCGCGCCTCCGCCTTTTTTTTCTTTATCTTCTTGTTATGGGACATTCATCCTCCGCTGTTGCCATTTCTAATATAAAGTAGTGTAAAGTTCTTACTTATATCTGTCAGTAAACTCGCCATGAAAGCGCTAAAACATACCGGTGTAGTGAGTTTACATTATTCACCCAAGGAACTTTAGTTATTAGAGAGTTCCGACAAAATGCTTTCTTCCTCCTAGGGGGGGGGGGCATAACATAAAATACTAAAGCAGCACTGATATATAAATAGGCCAAAATAAAATGTCTACTGTAGAGGACATTTTCGTATATCTACGAAGTATACAAAACAAGACGAATAGTGAAGGGAGAAGTCCGGCCCTTAGCTTTCTAGAAATGTGGCCTTCAAAACAATTTAGTTGATTATCCCTGGTTTATACTGCTGTACAAGCTGTACACTGACTACCCTAAAGTATATCCGGCTTCACTTTCTGTAGTATTGTGAGACGTAAATAGCATGCTTTGTGGTCCAGTTTCCCATGACCTCAGCCTACCTTCCCCCTCTCTCTGCACTAAACAACTCATTCAATGTTCCTCTTGAGAAGAACATATTCTTTGGATTATTCAAGGTACGCTACTAAAACCTTGAGCGCTCAACCTGCTCACAAATGACTGCAACACTTCTAAAAAAATAAAAAAATAAAAAAATCAACAATGCCTTGCTGAGCAACTCACTTTCCCGTCACTCAACTTTCATTGTATTTATTTCCAATTCACGGGCACACTTTGTCAGCAGGGGGTCACAGGAAACACTTCACAACAGGCTTTGTTCATTCTGGTAAAAGCCTCCCACTGCATTTACATTATCATCATCATTACGGCACTACAAAGGGGAAAGAACTTAGTTTTTAATTATTTTATTTTAATATCGCTACCATTGATTTGACAGCAATAATACAAGCTTGCAATTGTCACTTTTTATGCAACATTTTTTGTGAATTTAACACGTTTTGTTTCTTTAACAATAAAGAAGAGAAAGTGCACTGTTCTGTATAACCGGACGTACACACGTGCAAAATAATTTCTCTGTGACATGCCAACAAAAAACAAAAAAATACAACAAATGCATTAGCTTAATGCTAATTTACATTGAATTTACCATTGAGATGCTACTGGTAAGTAATGGCGATTGAAAAGAGCGATTTCAACACCTAAAATAAACTCTAAAACCAAACAGCTGTGGGTTAATAAGTTAAAAAAAAACTTACTTTTTGCCAGGCTAAACAAAAAAAAACAGGACTGGAAAAATTAGCTAAAGGCAGTGTACAACTCTGTGTTAGGACAAAATGCATACAGTATTGCAAACAAAATTCAAAGTACTAGGCAAGTAAACTGTAAAATTGACATCATAGTGGCACCCCCTTTAGGTTGTGTTCAAAATACTTTAGAATGTACACCAGCAAACATGTAATACAGATAAATATATATATATATATATATATATATATATATATATATATATATATATATATATATATATATATATATATATATATATATATATAAAGACATGCACCTGGGGATAAGTTGATTGGCAACACTAAATTGGCCCTAGTGTGTGAATGTGAGTGTGAATGTTGTCTGTCTATCTGTGTTGGCCCTGCGATGAGGTGGCGACTTGTCCAGGGTGTACCCCGCCTTCCGCCCGATTGTAGCTGAGATAGGCTCCAGCGCCCCCCGCGACCCCAAAGGGAATAAGCGGTAGAAAATGGATGGATGGATGGATATATATATATACACACACACACACATATATATACACACAAACATATATATATATATATACACACACACACCTATATATGTATATACACTCACACACCTATATATGTATATGCATGTGTGTGTATGTATACTGTATATACAT
>NC_084553.2:57970950-57983450 GCF_033978685.3 Nerophis lumbriciformis
TTGTCCCTTTCTTATCACTGGTAATTGGTTCCAGACGGGACCGTGATGAATTAATTTCTGTGAAATAGGAATCATCAAATATAAATCAAATATGTTCATAGAGCATTACAAATCTGTATAATCATATATACATACATACATACATATATATATATATATATATATATATATATATATATATATATATATATATATATATATATATATATATATATATATATATATATATATATACATACACATATATATATACACATACACATATATATATATATATATATATATATATATATATATATATATATACATATATACATTATATACATATACATACACACATATATATATATATATATACACACATATATATATATATACACACATACATATATATACATATATGTATTTATGTGTATATATATATATACATATATATGTATATATATATATATATATATATATACATATATATACATATGTATACACATATATACATACACACTTATACATACGTATATACACATACACACCCATATATATATACACATACACACATACATATATACACATTTACATACATATACACGCATAAATATATATAAACATATATACGTATATATACACATATATATACTGTATTTTTTGTTAACACTTAAATATATTGATCAACTTCAAATCTATCTGTCGATATTAACTTTATTCATTTTTTATTAGTTTTATGTCTTTTTGATTTAAAAAAAACAAAAAAACAAAACAAACTTTCATGACAAAAACACAACATAGGCAATATTTTACACCCAAAATGTTGTAAGTGGACTATTTGATATGAGGCAATTGGAGCCTTAAATAGGTCAATAATTCTTAACTACATTGATTTTGATTCATAATTACTGTTTTACCAATGATAAAAAAAAATCCCACTAAAATTCTTAAGTGATGCATTGGGGGTCTACTCATAAGTGTTAAAAAATAAGTCATATACTACTTTTTTTTTTTTTTTTTTACAATTTCAGTGTTTAAATCTCTCGATCAACTTCAGAGATATCTGTCGAATATAAGTTTGTATCAGTGTTGTACGTTTGTTTAACCTTTTTTGTCATATTTATGGCAAACGCACAAAACATGCAATAGTTTGCCCCCAAAACGTGGAATATAATGCTTATCGTAATATCTGTACGTCACTTTGTTATCTGACCATGGGAAGAAAAAAAGTAACTCTGAAGGACAGAGTTGAGAAGATGTGTATGATATTGATTGAAAAAAGAAATACATCATCAAAAGCGGGTATACTTGATTTTAACGGGAGACGGTGATTTGAGTTAAAGGCCTACTGAAATGCGATTTTCTTATTTAAACGGGGATAGCAGGTCCATTCTATGCGTCATACTTGATCATTTCGCGATATTGCCATATTTCTGCTGAAAGGATTTAGTAGAGAACATCGACGATAAAGTTCGCAACTTTTGGTCGCTGATAAAGAAGCCTTGCCTGTACCGGAAGTAGCAGACGAGTAGCGTGACGTCACAGGTTGTGGAGCTCCTCACATCTGCACATTGTTTACAATCATGGCCACCAGCAGCGAGAGCGATTCGGACCGAGAAAGCGACGATTTCCCCATTAATTTGAGCGAGGATGAAAGATTCGTGGATGAGGAAAGTGAGAGTGAAGGACTAGAGGGCAGTGGGAGCCATTCAGATAGGGAAGATGCTGTGAGAGGCGGGTGGGACCTGATATTCAGCTGGGAATGACTAAAACAGTAAATAAACACAAGACATATATATACTCTATTAGCCACAACACAACCAGGCTTATATTTAATATGCCACAAATTAATCCCGCATAACAAACACCTCCCCCCTCCCGTCCATATAACCCGCCAATACAACTCAAACACCTGCACAACACACTCAATCCCACAGCCCAAAGTACTGTTCACCTCCCCAAAGTTCATATAACACATATATTTCCCCAAAGTTACGTACGTGACATGCACATAGCGACACGCACGTATGGGCAAGCGATCAAATGTTTGGAAGCCGTAGCTGCATGCGTACTCACGGTACCGCGTATGCGCATCCAACTCAAAGTCCTCCTGATAAGAGTCTCTGTTGTCCCAGTTCTCCACAGGCCAATGGTAAAGCTTGACTGTCATCTTCCGGGAATGTAAACAATGAAACACTGGCTGTGTTATCCGGCACAACAGTCAGGGGGTGCATTCTACGGCGGGGGTGCGTTATTCGGCACAACACCTGCCGCAATACACCGTTTCCCACCTACAGCTTTCTTCTTTGCTGTCTCCATTGTTCATTGAACAAATTGCAAAAGATTCACCAACACAGATGTCCAGAATACTGTGGAAATTTTGCGATGAAAACAGACGACTTAATAGCTGGCCACCATGCTGTCCCAAAATGTCCTCCACAATCCGTGACGTCACGCGCAGGCGTCATCATACCGAGACGTTTTCAGCAGGATATTTTGCGCGAAATTTAAAATTGCACTTTAGTAAGCTAACCCGGCCGTATTGGCATGTGTTGCAATGTTAAGATTTCATCATTGGTATATAAACTATCAGACTGCGTGGTCGGTAGTAGTGGCTTTCAGTAGGCCTTTAAGAAGCAATTACTATAAGATTGTAAGTTAAGGTACTACTGTACGAGTATTTTGGGTTACAAGCATAGTCAAAGAACCTATTCAATGTTTAAGCCGATTTCCACTGCAAAGGAGGCTGGCTCTCAAAAGGATATAACTATTATTCTCACAAGATTGCTCCAAGTCACATTCTAAGGCGCTAAGGCTGCCAAACGTGAACAAAGTTCAGGGGTTCTGCACCCCAAAAGACTTTGTTGATGGTAATGAGTGTGCCATGTCAGCTCCCAGTGAACACTTGCCTTGTGAGATCCCGGCAGACTAAAAACCCTTTCTCCATTGCAACCTTGACTCAGCAAAAAAAAAAAAAAAGAAAAAAAAAAGCTCCCCGGACGCCCACGCCGGCAGAAGAAAATAACCGAAAACTTGAAAATGGAGACGTGAAAGAGGATCAAACTTTTCATAGTAGAAAAAAAATAAATCAATTTGGGCTTCAGTAGGCAGCATCTCAAGGTCAAACTTGAGCCGCGAAGAAGCGCAGACAAATTGAAATCCTCAAGGCCTTGAAGAGCACTTGCTTCAAGACACAACCGCAACTTCCCGTGACACAAGCAGGCGTTTGCACTTAGCGTGCGAAGAGCTAATCACGTTGATTGTATCATCTTGAATGAGAAGCAAATTCCGCCTGTTTTTTTTTCTTTCCATTTCAGCGTTTTGACTGCTGATGAAATAGTTGCCTTTCCATGCGCTTTACTTTGCATCAATCAACATTATTGTTAGGAATGTTTCACTTTCTGTGGCAGAATGACCTTTTCTGTCTGCTCTAATTACTTTCCATACAGAGATCAACACATCACTTCATACAAATACTCTTAAGATTGTTTTTTTAAGGACATATATATATATATATATATATATATATATATATACATATATATACAAACCCCGTTTCCATATGAGTTGGGAAACTGTGTTAGATGTAAATATAAACGGAATACAATGATTTGCAAATCTTTTTCAACCCATATTCAATTGAATGCACTACAAAGACAAGATATTTGATGTTCAAACTCATAATTTTTTTTTTTGCAAATAATAATTAACTTATAATTTCATGGCTGCAACACGTGCCAAAGTAGTTGGGAAAGGGCATGTTCACCACTGTGTTACATGGCCTTTCCTTTTAACAACACTCAGTAAACGTTTGGGAACTGAGGAGACACATTTTTGAAGCTTCTCAGGTGGAATTATTTCCCGTTTTTGCTTGATGTACAGCTTAAGTTGTTCAACAGTCCGGGGGTCTCCGTTGTGGTATTTTAGGCTTCATAATGCGCCACACATTTTCAATTGGAGACAGGTCTGGACTACAGGCAGGCCAGTCTAGTACCCGCACTCTTTTACTATGAAGCCACGTTGATGTAACATGTGGCTTGGCATTGTCTTGCTGAAATAAGCAGGGGCGTCCATGGTAACGTTGCTTGGATGGCAACATATGTTGCTCCAAAACCTGTATGTACCTTTCAGCATTAATGGCGCCTTCACAGATGTGTAAGTTACCCATGTCTTGGGCACTAATACACCCCCATACCATCACAGATGCTGGCTTTTCAACTATGCGCCTAGAACAATCCGGATGGTTCTTTTCCTCTTTGGTCCGGAGGACGCGACGTCCACAGTTTCCAAAAACAATTTGAAATGTGGACTCGTCAGACCACAGAACACTTTTCCACTTTGTATCAGTCCATCTTCGCTGAGCTCAGGCCCAGCGAAGCCAACAGCGTTTCTGGGTGTTGTTGATAAATGGTTTTCGCCTTGCATAGGAGAGTTTTAACTTGCACTTACAGATGTAGTGACCAACTGTAGTAACTGACAGTGGGTTTCTGAAGTGTTCCCATGTGGTGATATCCTTTACACACTGATGTTGCTTGTTGATGCAGTACAGACTGAGGGATCGAAGGTCACAGGCGTAGCTGCTTACGTGCAGTGATTTCTCCAGATTCTCTGAACCCTTTGATGATGTTACGGATCGTAGATGGTGAAATCCCTAAATTCCTTGCAATAGCTGGTTGAGAAAGGTTTTTCTTAAACTGTTCAACAATTTGCTCACGCATTTGTTGACAAAGTGGTGACCCTCGCCCCATCCTTGTTTGTGAATGACTGAGCATTTCATGGAATCTACTTTTATACCCAATCATGGCACCCACCTGTTCCCAATTTGCCTGTTCACCTGTGGGATGTTCCAAATAAGTGTTTGATGAGCATTCCTCAACTTTATCAGTATTTATTGCCACCTTTCCCAACTTCTTTGTCACGTGTTGCTGGCATCAAATTCTAAAGTTAATGATTATTTGCAAAAAAAAAAAAATGTTTATCAGTTTGAACATCAAATATGTTGTCTTTGTAGCATATTCAACTGAATATGGGTTGAAAATGATTTGCAAATCATTGTATTCCGTTTATATTTACATCTAACACAATTTCCCAACTCATATGGAAACGGGGTTTGTATATATATATATATATATATATATATATATATATATACACTTGTAAAGAACATAATGTCATGGTTGTCGTGAGTTTCCAATAATTTCTACAACTCTTGTTTTTTTGTGATAGAATGATTGGAGCACATAATTGTTGGTCACAAAAAAAACATTCATGAAGTTTGGTTCTTTTATGAATTTATTATGGGTCTACTGAAAATGTGACCAAATCTGCTGGGTCAAAAGTATACATACAGCAAGCAAGCTTGCATGCTACAATCCAGCCTATTTTCATGCTTTACGCCATGGGTGTCAAACTTTGGCCCGCGGGCCAAATTTGGCCCGCCGTATAATTAATTTTGCCCATGAGGTGATATCAAATTATCATTAAAGCTGGCCCGCCAATTACATACAGCGGTGGTGCCGCGGTAATACCGCATTCACCGCTAATTCTCCTCCCGGGAGACTCCCAAACTTTAGTACCCCTCCCAAGAATTGTAACATCCCCTTTTTGTCCAGGCACGCACACAGAAGTGAATGCAACGCATACCTGATCTTCAGCGATACAGTTTACACTGAGAGTGCCAGTATAAAAAAACTTTAACATTGTTACAAATATGCGCCACACTTTGAACCCACACCAAACAAGAATGACAAACACATTTCGGGAGAACATCTGCACAGTAACACAACATAAACACGACAGAACAAATACCCAGAATCCTTTGCAGCACTAACTCTTCCGGGACGCTACAATATACACCCCGCTACCTCCAAACCCCCCCACCCCCACACACACACATACACACATCTTGTAGCGTCAGGTAAAAGGTGTTGTGTTGGATAATGCACCCCCGGCGTAGAATGCACCCCCTGACGGGAGTGTTATATCAACTAAAGCCCACACTTAAAGTTTCCACGTGCAAGATTGAATGTATTTGAAAAAGTTATTTAATAAGAAGCCAAAAGTGCAAAAACAATAATGTTCGTGTTGGAGGAGTTGTGAATGAATGAAATCAAATCAAATCAAATCAACTTTATTTATAGAGCACATTTAAAATTTACCACAGTGGTAGCCAAAGTGCTGTACAATGAGCAGGTTAAAAGATAAAACGAGTACCGAGCAAACACAACACAACACAAACAGAACACGATAAAAAAATAAATAATTAAAATAGAATTAATAAAAACATAAAAACATAAAAACAGGATCACAGCAGGTGTATTATGGGGCGCCATTGCAGGATGGATATCACTCAGTGTTAAAAGCCATGGAATAAAAGTATGTTTTTAAGAGAGATTTAAAAACAGGAAGAGAGGAGGCTTGTCTAACACTCAGGGGTAGGTCGTTCCAGAGCTTGGGAGCAGCAACGGCGAAAGCTCTGTCACCTCTAAGCTTCAGCCTTGTGTCAGGGACCGTCAACAGCAGCTGATCGGCTGATCTTAAGGATCGGGTGGGGCAGTAAGGCTGAAGGAGGTCGGAGAGATAGGTTGGCGCGAGGTTGTTTAGACATTTAAAAACAAATAAAAGGAGTTTAAAATGTATTCGGTAACGCACAGGGAGCCAGTGAAGGGACGCTAAAATAGGGGTGATGTGCTCACGTCTGCGGGTCTGTGTTAGCAGACGAGCAGCAGAGTTCTGCACGAGCTGCAGGCGGGCGAGGGAGGCCTGGCTAATGCCAACATACAGGGCATTACAGTAGTCAAGACGAGTAGAGATAAAAGCGTGGATTAATTTCTCAAGATCATGTCTCGATAGAAGCGGTTTCACTTTCGCTATTTGGCGTAATTGATAAAAGCTTTTTTGAACGACGCTGCTGATTTGTTTTTCGAATTTAAAATCTGAGTCAAACTTTACCCCCAGGTTTGTGACAGAGTCGCTGAGATACGGGGTCAGAGTGCCGAGGTCAACGTTGGGGGAGGGAGAGCGACTTGGACCGAACAACATAACTTCTGTTTTATCTTCATTTAGGCTCAGGAAGTTAGCTGAAAGCCAGACTTTGATGTCGTGCAGGCAGTCAATAAGACGTTGAACCGTGTTATTTTGTGCCATGGGAAAATAAATCTGGCAATCATCGGCGTAAAAATGAAATGCAATACTGTACTTCCTAAAAATAGAACCAAGGGGGAGAAGGTAAAGCGCAAATAAAATTGGGGCAAGGATTGAGCCCTGGGGGACCCCATGTGGTAAAGGAGCTGTGGACGACATAAAACTGTCTACTTTTACACAAAAACTCCTGTCGGTTAGGTACGACCGGAACCAGTTGAGGGCGGCGCCCTTAATGCCCACACAGTTCTCAAGACGAGTGATTAAGGTGGCGTGGTCGACGGTGTGGAACGCAGCAGACAGATCTAAAAGCACCAGGACAACATATTTACCAGAATCAGTGGACAGGAGGATATCGTTCAAAACTTTTAGAAGCGCTGACTCTGTGCTGTGGAGGGCTTTAAAACCGGACTGGAACAGCTCAGTGATACCATTATCCTCTAAGAAGGGCAACAACTGACTGTAGACAACCTTCTCTAATATTTTGGAAATGTAAGGAAGATTAGAGATAGGTCTGAAGTTAGAGAGGAGAGAGGGGAAATATGAAATCCGTGTTTGGGTCCCTATTAAAAGGTTAATTTGTTTAACTTTGGCCCGCAGCTTTGTTCAGTTTGAAATGTTGGCCCACTCTGTATTTGAGTTTGACACCCCTGCTTTACGCCATAAACGTGCCACCAAAGAGTAGAACATATGAAAGGACAGTTTTCTTCGTGTCCTAAAATGAGAACTGTTGCATTAAAAAAAAAAGGTGCATCTCTGCCTGCGCAGGCAACATTATTGTTGTGCAGATGAAGCGTAACAACGATTTGAACCTCTCAGAGCACAAGCCTGGACCTTGACCACATCAAAGCTGGAGTGAAGGCACCAGACGGGAGCACAGGGGCTCTCGGGGCTCGGCCTGATGGTGCAAGAAGCACTCATCCTTTAATCTTTGTCCCTCATTTTATATATAGAAGCATATACTCTCTATTAATATCCACAGGTTGGTGCATTTTTAATACGCTTATGTTCCAGGTAGGAAGCCCAGACTGTGAACATTTCCCGTGCAGGTAGTGAGAAAAGACCCTGGTTGGGGGGGGGGGGGGGGGGGGGGGGGTCAATGAGGGCAGTCATTGTAAGTCATTCAAAGTCCTCAATGACATATTAATTGAATGAGTGCCATCTCCGTCATCGCCGCGGCCTCCGGCTGCAGTTTAATCATGCACAGACGCAGATAACAAAAAGGCCGATTCATTTTTCTTGGGCGGCGGGAGTGTAATTATGACGCCGCGTGCCGATTGATCGCCTGACAACAAATATTAAATAACAATCAAGGTTGACGGGTTGATATCGACTCGGTCGGAGGAGACTGGCGGCTTGGAATATGTTCTAATTATCATTGAGGCGATCCATGCCTGGGTAATTAGCATCGGCGTAATTCAGCCAGAATTACGGCTCGCAATTACAAGTCCTGTAAATATTTGGATGACAGGTACTAGAGTTGTACGCTATACCCATACTTGCCAACCTTGAGACCACCGAATTTGGGAGATGAGAGTTGATGGGAGGGGGGGGGGGGGGGGGGTTGAGGTCGGGGGCAGGGTTGGGGGGTGCGGGGTTTGGTGGTAGCGGGGGTGTATATTGTAGCATCCCGGAAGAGTTAGTGCTGCAAGGGGTTCTGGGTATTTGTTCTGTTGTGTTTATGTTGTGTGGCTTCTTAATTGCTTTTTGGCAACATTTATTCCAGAAGAAGGATGGCTCAACACAGCACAAGCGGATTGAGATTCAAAACTATGCGACTTATTTTTATACTTGCTCCGTGCCATGCACAGTTGAAGGTTTTACAAAACCCAAAACCAGTGAAGTTGGGGCGTTGTGTAAATAAAAACAGAATACAATTATTTCCAAATCCTTTTCAACCTATATTCAATTGAATAGACTGCTAAGGCAATATATTTCGAACATTCGAACTGGTAAACTTTGTTATTTTTTGCAAAAATTAGCTCATTGGCAATTTGATTCCTGCAACATAATTCGAAAAAGCTGGCACAGGTGGCAAAAAAGACTGAGAAAGTTGAGGAATGCTCATCAAACACTTATTTGGAACATCCCACAGGTTAATTGGGAACAGGTGGGTGCCATGATTGGGTATCAAAGCAGCTTCCATGAAATTCTCAGTCATTCACAAACAAGGATGGGGCGACGGTCACCACTTTGTCAACAAATGCATGAGCAAATTGTCCAACAGTTTAAGAACAACATTTCTCAACCAGCTATTGCAAGGAATTTAGGGATTTCACCATCTATGGTCCCTAATATCATCAAAACGTTCAGAGAATCTGGAGAAATCACTGCACGGCTGAAAACCAACATTAAATGCCCGTGACCTTTGATCCCTCAGGTGGTACTGCATCAAAAAGCGACATTAGTGTGTAAAAGATATCACCGCATGGGCTCAGGAACACTTCAGAAAACCATTGTCAGTAACTACAGTTGGTCGCTACATCTGTAAGTGCAAGTTAAAACTCTACTATGCAAAGCGAAAGCCATTTATCAACAACACCCAAAAAACGCCGCCGGCCTTGCTGGGCCCGAGCTCATCTAAGATGGACTGATGCAAAGTGGAAAAGTGTTCTGTGGTCTGGCGAGTCCACATTTCAAATTGTATTTTGAAAACTGTGGACGTCGTGTCCTCCGGACCAAAGAGGAAAAGAACCATCCGGATTGTTATAGGCGCAAAGTTGAAAAGCCAGCACCTGTGATGGTATGAGGGTGTATTAGTGCCCAAGGCATGGGTAACTTACACATCTATGAAGGCACCATTAATGCTGAAAGGTACATACAGGTTTTGGAGCAACATGTGTTGCCATCCAAGCAAGGATTCTTCCATGGACGCCCCTGCTTATTTCAGCCAGACAATGCCAAGCCACATTCTGCACGTGTTACAACAGATTGTTTCTATTTGTTTTTTCTTATCGGAAAAAACATCATGCAATTGTGTTAAACTTTAGAGGTTCTACTGTGTGTCAAAATTATGAGAGATTTGTTATGAAGATAGAAAAATATTTATGTAAAAAAAACAATTTCACAATTTAGAATTATGGATTTTCATTAAACAGGAGAGTTATGTTGTAAAAAAAATAAACAAATAAAGAATTTAACTGAATTAAAAAAATATATATATATTTTACTTAATGCTGTTTAAAAAAAAAATCCCACAAATTGCAGATATGTGCTTTACTTAAACAATGAGTTTATTGTTTATAATTAACTTATTTTTACTGTAAAATTATTTATTAAAATTAAAATCAATACATTGAATATTTAAAAGACTGTCTTTGAAAACAATTAAATATCATGGCGTCATTTTGGTAAATATGCTTGAATTACAAAAAAAACATAACAAAAATTTAAAAAAAAATAATGGTGAATGCAATTGGCAATTAAAAAAATATATATATATATTTCTTACAAAATCCAAACTTTTATTTTATAAATTTTTTTACACGTCATATGCAAATTCTACATTATGAAACAAAAAGTGGATTAAACTCTATTGATATTTCTCTGTAAAAACAACAATGATTAAAAAAATATGTTACAATGTAATGTATTCAGTATTCATTACTACTTATTTATCCTCATGGGAATGTGTTTGTACCATTGCTACTCATCAAAAATAAAACGCCTTGAAGCGTTTAAAGGATTGCCATTTTTTTCTGCACGATGTCTTCAATAACTGCAGAGTAATAAGTTTACCGCGACCTTTGCCCTCTGCTGCAGTGCAGGCGTTAGGGAGATGACAAACACGCTCGTGGGCTGCCGAGACATTTGTTCTGTACTGAATGTGTGTATTTTTTTTATTTATTTTTTTTACACGGGCATGATGGAGCCTGTCTGTCACACAATGTGTGTCGCACACTTTGTCTTCCTCCATCATCCGTCTTCCTCCTCCTCTGTGCTGCCTCCCGGGGAACAAGATGAGCACTCGCTCTCCTCCCCTCTCTCTAATCCTCGCGGGGAAGTGACTCACGTTACACGGGCGCTCCGCACTTTAATACACTTTAATAGCATTAATGTCTGATTTGGCCTCTTCGGCGGCAATAAAAACTGCGCTGACATCGTCGGAAAGCCGCTTAAGAGCAATTGTCGGGGCCTGGCGTAGCAAAAACACAAACACGCCACGGGTGAAAATGCGGAGGAACTCATAGGAAAAGACCACTAATCTGCACACTTTGGCACCTGGCTGGTGTATTGTGCTGTAAACATTAGCGGTGTGACGGTGCATGTTCTTGTAATCGGATTCCTCAGGACGATAGAGTTCTCGGGCTCAGACGTCTACTCCGTAAACTAATACAGTGCAGCCCAGAAGGAGTTATGCCGAGGAGAAGCCAGAGCTTGAAAAACCTCTATTCTTGTTAAGGTCTTCAGTTTGGGTACACTTGGCCTTTCCTGGTGAATACAGTAAAACAACCCATCTAATGTACGTGCGCAAACTCATCAAGTCCCGGTACATCAATCGTCCGATTACTGAAAAGTCGCCGATGACGCACGGGGTCCAACCCTTTTGTCAATTAAAAAGGGCAATTTCTGTAAAAAAAAATGTGCAAATCATTGCACATAACTGAGGTGTGTTCAAGAACCCTTGATTAAAGTTAGAAACAGGCATCAATGTTTTATTTAAAAACGTAATTACCAGGATACGTACTAATAATAATATATTCATTAAAATAATAATGTATTTTTCCAAAATATATGATCCACCGATGATGACCCATGTGTATATTTGTATACGCAGTATAATTGCAGTTATATGCTTTGATTAAACATGAATTTATGGTAAAATATTTTATGAATTCATTTTGGCAGGTTTATGTTCTAGATCTGGTAATCCCAACTTTAAAAAGTCAAAAACCTATTCAAGGTTTTCTAATTATTTTTTAAAGTTGGTTTAATGTAACTTTGTAAAAAAAACAACAACAACAATATATATATATATATATATATATATATATATATATATATATATATATATATATATATATATATATATATATATATATATATATATATATATATATATATATATATATTATATAAAATCATGATTTTACTTCATATTTATTGTACATATGTTTGAGAGGCAGAATATGTTCTTTATTTATTTGCCGATTACAAATTATGAAAAATCCACAAATTGCAGTTGATGAAACATCAATTTATATTTATAATTACGTAATTTTCTGGTAAAATATTTTATGAATTCAAATACATGTATCAAATATTTAAAAGACTGAAAAAGTGTTTGTCTTTGAAAACAAGAAAAAATCAAGCACGTTTTTAATAAAGCATTGTGTTCTTAGGTGAATATGCTTAAATTGTAAATATATATACATGTA
>NC_084553.2:57988450-58003450 GCF_033978685.3 Nerophis lumbriciformis
AAATCATTTCTGCAAAAACTGTGAGAAACCGTCTCAGGGAGGCTCGTCGTCCTCACCGGGGTCTCGACCTGACTGCATTTCGTCGTCGTAACCGACTTGAGTGGGCAAACGCTCACATTCGATGGCATCTGGAAACGTTGGAGAGGTGTTCTCTTCACAGATGAATCCCAGTTTTCACTGATCAGGGCGGATGGCAGACACTGTGTGTGGCGTTGTGTGGGAGAGCGGTTTGCTGATGTCCACGTTGTGAATGGAGTGGCCGATGGTTATGGTGTGGGCAGGCGTATGTTATAGACAAGGAATGCGAGTGCATTTTATTGATGGCATTTTGATACCAAAGGCCCATTGTTGTGCAATTCACCCAAGAACACCATCATGTTGCAGCATGACAATGCACGGCCCCATGTTGCAAGGATCTGTACACAATTCCTGGAAGCTGAAAACATCACAGTTCTTGCATGGCCAGCAATCTAACCGGACATGTCACCCACTGAGCATGTTTGGGATGCTTCGGATCGGCGTATACGACAGCGTGTGCCTGTTCCTACCAATATCCAGCAACTTGGCACGGCCATTGAAGAGGAGTGGACCGACATTCCACAGTCCACAATCAAAAACCTGATCAACTCTATGCCAAGGAGATGTGGTGCACTGCGTGAGGCAAATGATGGTCTGACCAGATACTGACTGCTTTTCTGATACCCCCAGACTGCCAATAACACAAAACTGCACATTTCAGACTGGCCTTTTATTGTGGGGAGCCTAAGGCACACCAGTGCAATAATAATGCTGTTTAATAAGCATCTTGATATGCCACACCTGTGAGGTGGGATGGATTATCTTGGCAAAAAGAAGAAATGCTCACTAACACAGATTTAGACAGATTTGTGAACAATATTTGAGAGGTCGAGGTATTTTGTGTATTTATCTTTGAGTTCAACTCATTAAAAATGGGAGCATACACACAAGTGTTGCGTTTATATTTTTGTTCAGTACCGTATTTTTCGTCGCAGTTTTTTTATAGTTTGTCCGGGGGTGCGACTTATACTCAGGAGCGACTTATGTGTGATATTATTAACACATTACCGTGAAATATCAAATAATGTTATTTAACTCATTCACGTAAGAGACTAGACCGGGGGTCGGCAACCCGCGGCTCTAGAGCCGCATGCGGCTCTTTAGTGCCGCCCTAGTGGCTCTCTGGAGCTTTTTAAAAAATGTATGAAAAATGAAAAAAAAATGAGGGGAAAAAAATATGTTTTTTGTGTTAATATGGTTTCTGTAAGAGGACAAACATGACACAAACCTCCCTAATTGTTATAAAGCACACTGTTTATATTAAACATGCTTCACTGATTCGAGTATTTGGCGAGCGCGGTTTTGTCCTACTAATTTTGGCGGGCCTTGAACTCACCGTAGTTTGTTTACATGTGCAACTTTCTCCGACTTTCTAGAACATGTTTTATGCCACTTCTTTTTCTGTCTCATTTTGTACACCAAACTTTTAACGTTGTGCATGAATGCACAAAGGTGAGTTTTGTTGATGTTATTGACTTGTGTGGAGTGCTAATCAGACATATTTGGTCAGTGCATGACTGCAAGCTAATTGATGCTAACATGCTATTTAGGCTAGCTGTATGTACATATTGCATCATTATGCCTCATTTGTAGCTATATTTAGTTTCCTTTAAGTCCTCTTAATTCAATGTATATCTCATGACACACTATCTGTATGTAATAAGGCTTTTAATTTTTTGCGGCTCCAGACAGATTTGTTTTTGTATTTTTGGTCCAATATGGCTCTTTCAACATTTTGGGTTGCCGACCACTGGACTAGACGTATAAGATTTCATGGGATTTAGCGATTAGGAGTGACAGATTGTTTGGTAAACGAATAGCATGTTCTATATGTTATAGTTATTTGAATGACTCTTACCATAATATGTTACGTTAACATACCAGTTGGTTATTTATGCCTCATATAACGTACACTTATTCAGCCTGTTGTTCACTATTCTTTATTTATTTTAAATTGCCTTTCAAATGTCTATTCTTGGTGTTGGGTTTTATTAAATAAATTTCCCCCAAAAATGTGACTTATACTCCAGTGTAGGGATGTCCCGATCCAATATTTGGATCGGATCGGCCGCCAATATTTGCAAAAAAATGCGTATCGGCAAGGCATGGGAAAATGCCGATCCAGATCCAGTTAAAAAAAAAACTCCGCTCCGTGTTTTCCAACGCACCTATTTAAATAGTACATTCCATTTTTCTGCTGCTCCCTATAATTTCCGTTCTGCATTTTCCAGCACACCTTCAACACATCCACAGGTCTGTGGATTCTAACGCAGTTGCTTTTAGCTGCTGGCATTACACGACAGGCTCTTCTCACTCTTTTCTGTGTCTCCCTCTCACAGACAGCAAGCGCACCTTCTTACACACGTCACATACTGTCACGTCATACGTCACATACGTATAAGCCCTCCCCGAGCAGAGAGGTAGCAGCATGGCTAACGTTAGCTGTGATGCTAGCGCAGCCGTGTGACCAACATTCTCTCTAAGGTGCGCGCTTGTGCAATTGCGCATTGTTTAAACGTCCTCTGCGCATAGCAATTATATGCCACGCACAAAATCAAATAAGCGCATAACAATTTTCGACACACCGACACGACAGAGAAAACAGTTTTCGTCATCATTGTTCAAATATTATAACGTCTGTCGAGACGCTTATCTCCGTTCGGTGCCACACGTCCACACCATCAAAATGCCGAGGCAAAAATTTCCAGATCAACACCGTCTGAAAAAATTAGTGATTTTTTTAGTTGTGATTTCCTTCTCTGCATGAAAGTTTAAAAGTAGCATATATTAATGCAGTATGAAGAAGAATGTTTTAATGTAGACATGCAAGCCTTAAAAGAAAATGTTGAAAATCAAGACTACATTTCCTGCAAATGGGTGCATTTCTACCCTATATTTTAACTTTAGATTTATTCTCATATCAAACTCTTTTGGCTGTCTTTTTGACACTTACATCCGGCGCCCCCCTCCACACCCTGGATTATAAATAATGTAAATAATTCAATGTGATTATCTTGTGTGATGACTGTATTATGATGATAGTATATATCTGATAGTATATATCTGTATCATGAATCATGACCCCGACTTAAACAAGTGGAAAAACTTATTGGGGTGTTACCATTTAGTGGTCAATTGTACGGAATATGTACTTCACTGTGCAACCTACTAATAAAAGTCTCAATCAATCAATCAAAACACATAGAATCATCATACTGCTGTGATTATATGCATCAAGTGTTCATTCAAGGCTAAGGCAAAATATCGAGATATATATCGTGTATCGCAATATGGCCTTAAAATATCTCAATATTAAAAAAGGGCCATATTGCCCAGCCCTAGTTTCAATGATGCCATTTCTGTTTGTCATGTATAATTTTGTCTATTTTGTGTTTATCCTTGAATAAACAGGTCAGTTTCTTGTTACCAACCATTGTGTATTATTCAAACTCCCCTAATTCAGCTGGCTAGTTGTTATCAAGAGTACTAAAACCCTTTTCAACATGATTCTGACAACTAAGTAGGCTAAATAACTTTAAACTTTAATACATGCTCGGATAGGCCATTATCGGTCAGTATCGGTATCGGATCGGAAGTGCAAAAACAATATCGGTATCGGATCGGAAGTGCAAAAACCTGGATCGGGACATCCCTACTCCAGTGCGACTTATATATGTTTTTTTCCTTCTTTATTATGCATTTTCGGCAGGTGCGACTTATACTCCGGTGCGACTTATACTCCGAAAAATACGGTATATACATGTCGTTACAATGTTGGATACTCGTGTTAAACAATGGTCAAAGCGTCAAACCGTAAGCTTCATGCATTTTGGCGTGAGCTTGCACACCATTTTGGATGCCTCTATTCGCGGGGTTTTGCAGTCTAGCAGTGACATAAAAGCTTCTAAAAGTGCAGGTGTAAATAAATGTTAAATGGGTTATATTTGTATAGCGCTTTTCTACCTTCAAGGTACTCAAAGCGCTTTGACACTATTTCCACATTCACCCATTCACACACTAATGGCGGGAGCTGCCATGCAAGGCCCTAACCACGACCAATCAGGAGCAAAGGTGAAGTGTCTTGCCCAATGACACAACGGACGTGACGAGGTTGGTAGAAGGTGGGGATTGAACCAGGAACCCTCAAGTTGCTGGCACGGCCACTCTCCCAACCGCGTCACGCCATCCTCATACCAACAATAAGTGTACCTATTGTTGTGACCGAGTGAATCTATATAACGTTTATGAAGTTTATTTTCGACCGTGTCTGAAGACGACTTCAAGATATATATATATATATATATATATATATATACATATATATATATATATATATACATATATATATATACATATATATATATATATATATATACATATATATATATATATATATATATACATATATATATATATATATATATATACATATATATATATATATATATATATATATATATATATATATATATATATATATATATATATATATATATATATAAACAGTTATGATACTTTTGGAGAGGGTGGGGCGTGGTTTCATTTGCAATCTGGCAACGCCTGCAGCATTGAGCATCTCGCAGACAGACTCCAAAAACAGATTCTAAAAATACCACCGCAGAAAAAAAAACACCATAATGACCAACATTTTATTACAGTAGCGTAGTAGGCCTAAGCCAGGGGTCGGCAACCCAAAACGTTGAAAGAGCCATATTGGACCAAAAATAACAAAAGAAAATCTGTCTGGAGCCACAAAAAATTAAAAGCCTTGTATAAGTCTTATAATGAAGGCAACACATGATTTACGTGTCTGTATTAGCTATAATAGCCTACTATCAAAGGCTGACGCAAATCTTCGTCGACAGAAATGTTGTATTTCAATTTTTATTCTACACATTTTTGCAGCATTGGAAAACAGTAAAATAGAGGCTTCTCACAGGATGAGATACATTCTGGAAGTTACTGGATCAGAATAGCCAAAGGTATAGATGTGTGTGTCCAAGTTTAAGGAAACGGCAGGCTGCCTTCTTCTAATGGATTTCTTACAATCTTTGCAAGCTGGGTAACGTTTTCTGTGGTCTGGAACAACATGGCACACAAACAACTATGAGACATGTGTCAAGGCGAGGGGGTTTACGCAGCTTACTGCGAGGATTGTTCTCCCGGGATGCAAACGGACTTTTCCGGACCACGGTAGCAGGTCGGAACATATTTATTCTTGACTCTCTAATAAGTGAAAACAAAAAGGCACACAACTTATCGCAGGAAACAAAAGCTAACACTTAGCCTGAACTATGGACATGAAACAAAAAGTCACTAACTGTGGCATGAATAAACAAAACTTACTTGGCAAGGCACGAGCAGCATGAACTAAGTATGAAACAGTCAGCATGAACTATGGTATCTCCAGAAAACAAGCATGAACAGAGCATGCAACAATTGCATGAATACAAGCATGAACTATGGCATGGAAAGAATAATGTCGCCAGACCGACTAACTGGCAACGACAGGCTTAAATAATAGACTCTCTTGATTAGAGACAGGTGTGACCCGAACGCAAGAGACAGGTGAAAATCATAAGTCGTCATGGAAACTAAAACAAACAAAGGAGCGCAAACAGGAACTAAAATAGTCCAAAAAATAACAAAAACATAATCCAGACCACAGATCATGACAACCTGCAGCCAATATTACATACAGATAATGTGTCATGAGACATGCAAATATACATCAAATACACAGAGGACATAAGTAAAGGAATTTAAATGAGCTTAAATATACCTACAAACGAGGCATAATGATGCAATATGTACATACAGCTAGCTTAAATAATATGTTAGCATCAATTATCTTGCAGTCATGGATTGACCAAATATGCCTGATAAGCACTCCGGCAAATCAATAAAATCAACAAAGCCCACCTTTGTGCATTCACGCACAGCATAAAACGTTTGGTGGACAAAATGAGACAAAGAAGGAGTGGCATGAAACATGTCTTTCTTTGGCAGCATCGGAGAAAGTTGTAGATGTAAACAAACGGTGAGTTCAAGGATCGCTAAAATTAGTAGGACAAAACGGTGCTTGCCAAATACTCTCATCAGTGAAGCTTATATAACATATAACAGTGGGATTTCTAACAATCAAGAAGGTTTGTGTCATGTTTGATCTCCTACAGAAAATATATTAAAATACAAAATATATTTTTTTTCTTCATCTTTTTCCATTTTCACACATCTCTGAAAGAGGTCCAGAGAGCCACTAGGGCGGCGCTAAAGAGCCGCATTCATAAAAAAAACAAGGCCCAGGTTTTATTTAACAAGTAGATTTAATATTTATGGCCACTGTAACATTACACACAGTTTGAATATAGAAAAACAAAATAATGTACTTTAATCAAGTGATTTAAAAAAAAAAAAATTTGGGTTAGGGTTAGGGTTAGGGGTTAGGGTTAGGGTTAGGGTTAGGGTTAGGGTTAGGGTTAGGGTTAGGGTTAGGGTACCACACTTTGAGAATCACCTATGTCAGGGGTCGGCAACCCGCGGCTCTTTAGCGCCGCCCTAGTGGCTCTCTGGAGCTTTTTAAAAAATGTATGAAAAATGGAAAAAGATGAGGGCGGGAAAATGCATATTTTTTGTTTTAATATGGTTTCTGTAGGAGGACAAACATGACACAAGCCACCCCAATTGTTACAAAGCACACTGTTTGTATTAAACATGCTTCACTGATTCGAGTATTTGGCGAGCGCCGTTTTGTCCTACTAATTTTGGCGGTCCTTGAACTCACCTTAGTTTGTTTACATGTATAACTTTTTCCGACTTTCTAGGACGTGTTTTATGCCACTTCTTTTTCTGGCTCATTTTGTCCACCAAACTTTTAACGTTGTGCATGAAAGGTGAGTTTTGTTGATGTTATTGACTTGTGTGGAGTGCTAATCAGACATATTTGGTCACTGCATGACTGCAAGCTAATCGATGCTAACATGCTAATTAGGCTAGCTATATGTACATATTGCATCATTATGCCTCATTTGTAGCTATATTTGAGGTCATTTAGTTTCCTTTAAGTCATATTAATTCAATTTATATCTCATGACACACTATCTGTATGTAATATGGCTTTTAATTTTTTGCGGCTCCAGACAGATTTGTTTTTGTATTTTTGGTCCAATATGGCTCTTTCAACATTTTGGGCTGCCGACCCCTGACCTATCTAGACAAGGAAATGTTTCAAATGTAGAATAAAATCATCAAATGTCCCCTTTCAAAAGTACATAAGCACAAACCCTACAGAAGACTCATCTACAGCATCTATAGCGCTACAGAATGTTGCAAAATTAGGTATTCCAAATATCAGAAACACCTCTGAACATGATGCACTGCAGCGTTTACACCACAATGTGATGTATCCTCTGGGGCATTGTTATCATTTTTTGCAAAAACTTCTACAACAATAAGCACTGTTTACCAATAATGACAAATACAGATAGGGCCTTTTTTTTTTTTTACTGATCCACGATCAGCTGATGATCCTCCCCACAGCTGTGTCCCAGAGTTTACATGGCAACAGATTGTACTCATGCGAAAGGGATTTCACACAGTTACATTCCCATATTCCTTTTTTTACACACATGCAGGAGATGTGTGCGTCAATTCCAGGAGGGTGCCAGAACACCTGCTCCAGTGCCTCGCTTATCCACAGTGCCGAAGATACTGGAACGCCTCTAAGATCCTAATCGTCACCCCCCTGGTGTGAAATTACCTACAGTAAGTTTCATACAAGTATTATAACCACTAAAGGACTAGAGGAAGAGCTAAGAGCTGCACACACAACGAGCAGGGCGACACAAGAAAGGAATACATCGTATGGTATCAGTGTATATGTACACGATACTGGGGTGATTAGATCGATATTTTATTTTTCTTGTTCTTATTAAAAATACATACTTTTTGGGTAGTTTTTGTTATTGTTTACAAAGTCAAAGGGCATATAGGAAGGCATTGAGGGCACAATCCAAATTATTTATTTGGATAAATAAATTATTATTTATTGTCTTACAATCCTTATGTAAGCCAAAAACATATGTTTTCCTCTTTCTATGCATTTTAACTCAATCAATCAATCAATCAATCAAAGTTTACATGTATAGCCCTAAATCACGAGTGTCTCAAAGGGCTGCACAAGCCACAACGACATCCTCGGTTCAGATCCCACATCAGTAAATGAACTAGTAAATAAACGCAATCAGAAGTCACTGTATTCTGCCTAAAGCGCTTTAAAAAACTCAATTTAGGTTTTATATATACATAAGTATATATGTAATGTAGTAAAAGGCACATTCATAATAACATTTAATATTAATGTATTTTGCTGATTTTCAGCCCAAAAAAAAAAAAACGCATCACGTTCGCATAATACCTGCTCAGTGGCCTAGTGGTTTGAGTGTCCGCACTGAGATTGGTAGGTCGTGAGTTCAAACCCCGGCCGAGTCATACCAAAGACTATAAAAATGGGACCCATTACCTCCCTGCTTGGCACTCAGCATCAAGGGTTGGATTTGGGGGTTAAATCACCAAATAATTATTCCCGGGCGTGGCCACAGCCGCTGCTCACTGCTCCCCTCACCTCCCAGGGGGTGATCAAGGGTGATGGGTCAAATGCAGGGAATAATTTTGCCACACCTAGTGTGTGTGTGACAATCATTGGTACTTTTAACTTTAACTTTAATACAACATCACTTACTGTACAAGGTCTGCCGACTGATAGGATTTGTATATATTCCCATTTAGACGAAGAATGACTCATACTCCTCGAGAAGAAAGACATCTGTTTGCGTCTTTTTCGCCGTTCCTGGATCTAAATTGGATGCCAAAGTTGACCAACATGTTGGATTATGTCCTCATCCTTCTACTATCCAGGTGAGAGGCATTATTTATGATCTGCAATAAACGTCCACGAGCTACTTATTGAATAAAGAACAGTTATAATAAATAAATATGTCTATAATTACAAACTCCGTTTCCATGTGAGTTGGGAAATTGTGTTAGATGTAAATAAAAATGGAATACAATGATTTGCAAATCCTTTTCAACCCATATTCAGTTGAATATGCTACAAAGACAACATATTTGATGTTCAAACTGATAAACTTTTTTTTTTTTTTGCAAATAATCATTAACTTTAGAATTTGATGCCAGCAACACGTGACAAAGAAGTTGGGAAAGGTGGCAATAAATACTGATAAAGTTGAGGAATGCTCATCAAACACTCATTCACAAACAAGGATGGGGCGAGGGTCACCACCTTGTCAACAAATGTGTGAGCAAATTGTTGAACAGTTTAAGAAAAACCTTTCTCAACCAGCTATTGCAAGGAATTTAGGGATTTCACCATCTACGGTCCGTAATATCATCAAAGGGTTCAGAGAATCTGGAGAAATCACTGCACGTAAGCAGCTAAGCCCGTGACCTTCGATCCCTCAGGCTGTAATGCATCAACAAGCGACATCAGTGTGTAAAGGATATCACCACATGGGCTCAGGAACACTTCAGAAACCCACTGTCAGTAACTACAGTTGGTCGCTACATCTGTAAGTGCAAGTTAAAACTCTCCTATGCAAGGCGAAAAACGTTTATCAACAACACCCAGAATCGACGTCGCCTTCGCTGGGCCTGAGCTCATCTAAGATGGACTGATGCAAAGTGGAAAAGTGTTCTGTGGTCTGACGAGTCCACATTTCAAATTGTTTTTGGAAACTGTGGACGTCGTGTCCTCCGGACCAAAGAGGAAAAGAACCATCCGGATTGTTATAGGCGCAAAGTTGAAAAGTCAGAATCTGTGATGGTATGGGGGTGTTTTAGTGCCCAAGACATGGATAACTTAAACATCTGTGAAGGCGCCATTAATGCTGAAAGGTACATACAAGTTTTGGAGCAACATATGTTGCCATCCAAGCAACGTTACCATGGACGCCCCTGCTTATTTCAGCAAGACAATGCCAAGCCACGTGTTACATCAACGTGGCTTCATAGTAAAAGAGTGCGGGTACTAGACTGGCCTGCCTGTAGTCCAGCCCTGTCTCCCATTGAAAATGTGTGGCGCATTATGAAGCCTAAAATAGCACAACAGAGACGCCGGACTGTTGAACAACTTAAGCTGTACATCAAGCAAGAATGGGAAAGAATTCCACCTGAGAAGCTAAAAAAAGGTGTCTCCTCAGTTCCCAAAGGTTTACTGAGTGTTGTTAAAAGGAAAGGCCATGTAACACAGTGGTGAACATGCCCTTTCCCAACTACTTTGGCACGTGTTGCAGCCATGAAATTCTAAGTTAATTATTATTTGCAAAAAAAAATGAATTATGAGTTTGAACATCAAATATCTTGTCTTTGTAGTGCATTCAACTGAATATAGGTTGAAAAGGATTTGCAAATCATTGTATTCCGTTTATATTTACATTTAAATCAATTTCCCAACCCATATGGAAACGGGGTTTGTACATCCATCCATCCATCCATTTTCTACCGCTTGTCCCTTTTGGGCTCGCGGGGGGTGCTGGAGCCTATCTCAGCTGCATTCGGGCAGAAGGCGGTGTACACCCTGGACAAGTCGCCACCTCATCGCAATTATTTTTAATTATTTTAATTTTTTAAATTTTATATTTTATTTGTTATATTTTATGTGTTTTTTTAATTGATTCTTAATTATCTAATAAATAAATATGTCTATCATTTAGATAAGTAAATGTTTAATAGACATTTGAGTTTTTTAAATCTACCCCGCCTTCCGCCGGTGTGCAGCTGGGATAGGCTCCAGCATCCCCCGCAACCCCGTAAGGGACAAGCGGTAGAAAATGAATGGAAGGATGGATACTCAATAAAATAGGAACAAATGTTACTTATATTTGCCTGAAAAAAAAGTAAAGCAGTAAATGCAAAACTATGAATTCATTAAATACATTGCATTTCCTAATGTCTATAAAATGAGATAAAATACTTTATGATAAAGTATTTTTCTTTTCTAAATATGTTTTTGGATAACGTGAGATACAAAGAGAGAGGATTCTACTAAGTCTTTTGTTGGATGAAGGGAAATGCCTGTGCCAAAGAACAAAAGTTCTCCCAGTCCAAAAAAGGCTGCCATCTCCAGTCACCAACCTCTCCTCATTTGTCTTCTCCAAAGTTTTCTGCCGAGGTCGTGCTCGTGTGGAGGTTAGGAACCAAATCAGAGCGGCAACACAGCCACAGCGTCGCGCTGAGCACAGATTCAGTCGGAGGAAAAGCCGGAGCGTGGCTGCAGGAAACAGGCCGTATTTATAGCCGAGCATAGGAATAATTCATTGTGATCAAAGTGCAGATCATGCTCCGCTCCATCAACGCCATGATAAGAGCACTCGCTGCTCTCTTCCTGCTCTCTAGCGGCTCCCCGCATTGGAACGAGCGGCAAAGTTTCACGTCTCGACAGCCGCTGCTAGTTTGTTATCTCGTCTTCTGTTCAAAATATAGAAAGATAAAAAAAAAAAAAAGGCCTCCGCACTGAAGCGGGCTCACAGCGGGAGGTTGTAGGAAAAGTTAACCACTATTGTGTGTTCATGACTGGTCCTTAAGTGCACGTATGTCTCCACAAATACATGTTGTGATGCACTCAGCCAACATGGCCTCCATGCTGAAGGATCTGTCACATACATGCAACACATTGTGCAACACAACGAAAATAGGCGAAGATAAGGCCGCAAAAAGAAAAAAATATTTATATATATATGCCACAGACATGGATGAAAGACATTTCACAAATATGTCATTTTGGGATGGACTCCACCAACATAGCGGACATTCTGCAAGCGCTTGTACAAATGTTTTTTTTTGCAATACAGTTCCAAAATATGTTGTGGGGGGAACACACCCCACAAATAATGCAGACATGCTTCAAAAAATACACCCCACAAACAAGGTGGACATGCTTCAAAAACACACCCCAGAAACATGGCGGACATGCTGCAACAACACACACCACAAATATGGTGGACAAACTTCAAAAAACACACACTACAATGATGGCGGACATGTTTCAACAACAACACCCCACAAAGATGGCGGACATGCTTCAAAAACACACCCCAGAAACATGGCGGACATGTTTCAACAATGCACACCACAAACATGGCGGATACGCTTTAACCCGACACTCTACAAAGATGGCGTATATGCTTCAACATTACACCCCATAAAGATGGCGGACATGCTGCAACAACACACCCCATAAAGATGGCGGTCTGCTGCAATCACACACTTTAAAAACATGGCGGACATGCTGCAACAAAACACCGAACAAATATAGCGGAAATGCTGCAACAACACTTTGAAAACATGACGGACATGCTGCAACAAAACACCGAACAAACATGGCGGAAATGCTGCAACAACACTTTGAAAACATGACGGACATGCTGCAACAACACTTTGAAAACATGATGGACATGCTGCAACAAAACACCGAACAAACATGGCGGACATGCTGCAACAAAACACCGAACAAATATGGCGGAAATGCTGCAACAACACTTTAAAAACATGACGGACATGCTGCAACAACACACCGAACAAATATGGCGGAAATGCTGCAACAACACTTTGAAAACATGACGGACATGCTGCAACAACACACCGAACAAATATGGCGGAAATGCTGCAACAACACTTTGAAAACATGACGGACATGCTGCAACAAAACACCAAACAAACATGGCGGACATGCTGCAACAAAACACCGAACAAATATGGCGGAAATGCTGCAACCACACTTTAAAAACATGACGGACATGCTGCAACAAAACACCAAACAAATATGGCGCAAATGCTGCAACAACACTTTAAAAACATGACGGACATGCTGCAACAACACACCGAACAACGATGGCGGACATACTTCAATAATACACCCCACAAACGTGCTGCAACAAGACACCCCAAATACATGGCGGACATGCTTCAACAACACACCCCACAAACATGGCGGATATGCTTCAACAACACACCCCATAAAGATGGCGGACATGCTGCAATCACACAATTTAAAAACATTGCGGACATGCTGCAACAAAACACCGAACAAATATGTCGGAAATGCTGCAACAACACTTTAAAAACATGACGGACATGCTGCAACAACACACCGAACAAATATGGCGGAAATGCTGCAACAACACTTTAAAAACATGACGGACATGCTGCAACAAAACACCGACCAAACATGGCGGCCATGCTGCAACAAAACACCGAACAAATATGGCGGAAATGCTGCAACAACACTTTAAAAACATGACAGGCATGCTGCAACAACACACCAAACAAATATGGCGCAAATGCTGCAACAACACTTTAAAAACATGACGGACATGCTGCAACAACACACCTCACAATGATGGCGGACATACTTCAATAATACACCCCACAAACTTGCTGCAACAAGACACCCCAAATACATGTCGGACATGCTTCAACAACACACCCCACAAACATGGCAGACATGCTTCAATAATACACCACACAAATATGGCAGACAAACTTCAAAAACACACCCCAGAAACATGGCGGACATGTTTCAAAAACACTCCCCAGAAACATGGTGCAACAACACACACCACAAACATGGAGGACATGTTTCATTAATGCACCCCACAAACATGGCGGATATGCATCAACAACACACCCCATAAAGATGAAGGACATGCTGCAATCACACACTTTAAAAAACACGGTGTACATGCTGCAACAAAACACCGAAACAAATATGGCGGAAATGCTGCAACAACACACACCACAAACATGGCGCACATGCTTCAACAACACACCCCATAAAGATGGCGGACATGCTGTAATCACACACTTTAAAAAAATGGCGGACATGCTGCAACAAAACGCAGAACAAATATGGCGGTCATGCTTCAACAACACACTCCACAAACAAGGTGGACATACTTCAATAATACACCCCAGTAACATGAAGGACATGCTGCAACAACACACTTTAAAAACATGGCGGACATGCTGCAACAAAACACTTTAAAAACATGGCGGACATGCTGCAACAAAACACTTCAAAAACATGGCGGACATGTTGCAACAAAACACTTTAAAAACATGGCGGACATGCTGCAACAAAACACTTTAAAAACATGGCGGACATGCTGCAACAAAACACTTTAAAAACATGGCGGACATGCTGCAACAAAACACTTTAAAAACATGGCGGACATGCTGCAACAAAACACTTTAAAAACATGGCGGACATGCAGCAACAAAACACTTTATAAACATGGCGGACGTGCAGCAACAAAACACTTTATAAACATGGCGGACATGCTGCAACAAAACACTTTAAAAGCATGGCGGACATGCTGCAACAAAACACTTTAAAAACATAGCGGACATGCTGCAACAAAACACTTTAAAAACATGGCGGACATGCTGCAACAAAACACTTTAAAAGCATGGCGGACATGCTGCAACAAAACACTTTAAAAACATGGCGGACATGCTGCAACAAAACACTTTAAAAGCATGGCGGACATGCTGCAACAAAACACTTTAAAAACATAGCGGACATGCTGCAACAAAACACTTTAAAAACATGGCGGACATGCTGCAACAAAACACTTTAAAAACATAGCGGACATGCTGCAACAAAACACTTTCAAACATGGCGGACATGCTGCAACAAAACACTTTCAAACATGGCGGACATGCTGCAACAAAACACTTTAAAAACATGGCGGACATGCTGCAACAAAACACCCAACAAAGATGGCGGACATGCTGCAACAACACAACCCACAAACATGGCGGACATGTTTCAACAATGCACCCCATAAACATGGCGGATATGCTTCAACGCCACACTCTACAAAGATGGCGGAAATGCTGTAACAA
>NC_084553.2:58008450-58020950 GCF_033978685.3 Nerophis lumbriciformis
AGCATTAGCGCCCTGCGATGAGGTGGTGACTTGTCCAGGGTGTACTCCGCCTTCCGCCCAATTGTAGCTGAGATAGGCTCCACCGCCTCCTGCGACCCCGAAAGGAATAAGCGGTAGAAAATGGATGGATGGATAATAGCATTAGCATTTGATGATAAAATGTGATCTTATTCATAGTTGTGTGCATCTTAAATGACAAAACTGCCTGCACAAATACTTTTTTGTGTATTTTTCACCACTGGAGTCAAAATATCACATGACTTAAATGGCCAAAACGTTGTAAAATGTAAAGTGTTGGGTCAACGAGCTTCCTTCTTTGCCTCAGTTCGATCCCCGTTTGAAAGCCATCAGTCAGGATTGGTTTGCAGCATGCACTTAGCAACAGGAAGCGGTTTATTTCCTGCTGGCAACATGTTGTTCTCATCCAAGTAGAGAAGTCAATAGAAGAAAAAAAAAAAACAGTTTCTTGTTGGGTTGGAGTTTGATGAAACTGGGCAACCTTGAACCTTTAATTGATTCTGGATAGAAATGTTCACATTCGAGCTAGCTTAGTGATTGTCTCTTGTTGTGTTTTGCTACCATTTGCTTCCGCATTTTAGAACTTAAACGTACTTAAATGACCGATATTTGGATGTTTAGAATGTGACGAAACAAAGCAGCCACGAACATGTCATTAATTCTAGATTGATACTGTTGCGTCAGACCAGATCTTCCTCCCAGGGAATCTAAGTTACTGGTCAGTCCCAAGTTCTTTCGATGACATATATGCTGAGTAAGAAGGACCATCAAGACAGAATTGGAATATTTTCAAGTTTTACTGAAATTTCAGTAGATCAACTTAATCAATACATTCATATTGGCTGTTCTAGTTGATCTGGCATTCCAAGGGAAAAACACACTCTTTTCACACAAAGAAAGCCCCCATCTCCCCCCTCTCAACACTAATAAGACACCAGTGGGTGTTCTATTTCACATTCCTGATGGTTTGAGACACTAAACAGGCAATCTGAAGACAAAGAGAGACTGGTGGAATACACAAAGGAAAAGTACTAGCTGATCAAACATGGCTATGTAAAAAGAAAGAACTCTTAAACATATCTGCATCCTTCCACAATACTTAACAATCGAGCTAGTTTAGCGGTTAGCATGTTTTGTCATCTCCCCTTGCGATATTTTTCTTCGATTTGCTTCCGCATTTTAGAAACAACTGTATTACTTTATTTAACGTACTTAAATCATGAATATTTGGACGTTTGGCCATTTATTCAGGATTGTCCATGTCCGAATCGTGGTGCATTTAAGAATTGATCATTTTTCTTTAGGCTAAATTGGGGCCCTAAGCAAAATTATATTTTTTGGGAGTGTAGATTGTATACTCCTTGATTTGATTTTTGATTTTTATTAAGGATCCCAATTAGCTGGTTGTCACAACAACCCACTAGTCTTCCTGGGGTGCACAAGCACAATACAATTTCAAGTAAAATCATATCATTATAACTACACAATACAGAAACAAATAAAAAACATCAACAAGCAAACAATTTATAGTCTCAGAATATTAATGACCATATAAATATAACTACACAATACAAAACCAAACACAAATCATCAACAAGCAAAGTCATTTACAGACTCAGATAAAATATTAGTTTCCTTTTAAAAACCTGTTTACTTTCAATGCCAGTGAGAATTCGAGGGAGGTTATACCAGAGCGATACAGATCTATAAATAAAATATTTCCGCAATGCATTCTTCCTCGGACGAGGGAGTACAAAATGCCCCTCACTAGACGCCCTGGTATTATGATTATGCATAGTGCTACTGTAAACTATTTGGGCCATGAGAAAAGCAGGAGTTTTACCCTGACACCGAAGACCTTGTGCTGGACATCGAGTTGAAAGCTTGGGCTCTTGACTTTCATTCGCAGGACCAAAGTTGGAGCCCCAGATAGAACGGAAGCTGGGTCTGAACCAGGCGGGTTATTTTGGAGCCGTGACACGGATGAGAGTGAGATTTCGGGGTTTGAGTGTGACAAGTCTACACTGTATAACCTCATTCACTGACACCGTAAGCCTTTACGTTGGACAACGAGTTGACAACTCAGGCTTTTAGCTCGACGGCTAGTGCACTCCACTCTAATTCTGTGGAACGGAAGCAGGGGCTGGACCAGGTGGGTCACATTGGTGCCGTGACCCGGATGAGAGCAATGTGTAGGGGTTTGAGTGTGGCACATTGTATTACCTCAATCTTTGACACCTTAAAAGCTTGCGCTGGACAAATAGTTGACAACTCAGGCTTTTAATTAGGCGGCTATTGCACTCCACTCTAATTCGGTGAAACAGAGCAGGGGCAGGGCCAGGTGGGTCATATCGGTGCCGTGACCCGGATGAGAGTGATGTTTAGGTGTTTGAGTATGACAAGTCTACATTGTTAAACATCATTCACCGACACATTAAGCCCTTAAATTGGACAACAAGTTGGCAACTCAGGTTTTTAGCTTAATAACTAGTGCACTTGACTAATTCGGTGGAACGGAAGCAGGAGCTGGACCAGGTGGGTCACATTGGCGCCGTGACCCGGATGAAGGCAATGTTTAGGATTTTGAGTGTGGCAAGTGTACATTGTATAACGTCATTCACCGACACCTTAGCCCTTATGTTCGACAACAAATTGACAACTAATGCTTTTAGCTTGATAACTAGTGCACTCCACTTTAATTCGGTGGAACGGAAGCAAGAGCTGGACCAGTTGGGTCACATTGGTGCCGTGACCCGAATGAGAGTGATGTTTAGGGGTTTAAGTGTGACAAGTGTACATTGTACAACGTCATTCACCGACACCTTAAGCCCTTACGTTGGACAACAAGTTGACAACTCAGGCTTTTAGCTTGATAACTAGTGCACTCCACCATAATTCGGTGGAACGGAAGCAAGAGCTGGACCAGGTGGGTCACAGGGTCACATTGGTGCCGTGACCAGGATGAGAGTGATGTTTAGGGGTTTGAGTGTGACACCTTAAGAGCTTGCGCTGGACAAATAGTTAACAACTCAGGCTTTAAGCTTGACGGCTAGTGCACTCCACTCTAATTCGGTGAAATGGAAGCAGGGACAGGGCCAGGTGGGTCACATTGTTGCCGTGACCCGGATGAGAGCATAGTTTAGGATTTTGAGTGTGGCAAGTGTACATTATATAATGTCATTCACCGAAACCTTAAGCCCTTATGTTCGACAACAAGTTGACAACTCATGCTTTTAGCTTGATAACTAGTACACTCCACTTTAATTCGTTGGAACGGAAGCAAGCGCTGGACCAGGTGGGTCACAGGGTCACATTGGTGCTGTGACCAGGATGAGAGTGATGTTTAGGGGTTTGAGTGTGACAAGTGTACATTGTACAACGTCATTCACCGACACCTTAAGCCCTTACATTGGACAACAAGTTGACAACTCAGGCTTTTTGCTTGACAATGAGTGCACTCCACCCTAATTCGGTGGAACGGAAGCAAGAGCTGGACCAGGTGGGTCACATTGGTGCCGTGACCCGGATGAGAGTGATGTTTAGGGGTTTGAGTGTGGCAAGTGTACATTGTATAACATCATTTACTGACACCTTAAGCCCTTACATTGGACAACAAGTTGGCAACTCAGGTTTTTAGCTTAATAACTAGTACACTTGACTAGTTCGGTGGAATGGAAGCAGAAGCTGGACCAGGTGGGTCACATTGGCGCCGTGACCCAGATGAGGGCAATGTTTAGGATTTTGAGTGTGGCAAGAGTACATTGTATAATGTCATTCACCGACACCTTAACCCTTATGCTCGACAACAAATTGACAACTAATGCTTTTAGCTTGATAACTAGTGCACTCCACTTTAATTCGTTGGAACGGAAGCAAGAGCTGGACCAGGTGGGTCACAGGGTCACATTGGTGCCGTGACCAGGATGAGAATGATGTTTAAGGGTTTGAGAGTGACAAGTGTACATTGTATAACCTCAATTGCTGACACCTTAAGAGCTTGCGCTGGGCAAATAGTTAACAACTCAGGCTTTTAGCTTGACGGCTAGTGCACTCCACTCTAATTCGGTGAAATGGAAGCAGGGACAGGGTCAGGTGGGTCACATTGGTGCCGTGACCCGGATGAGAGCTATGTTTAGGATTTTGAGTGTGGCAAGTGTACATTATATAATGTCATTCACCAAAACCTTAAGGCCTTATGTTCGACAACAAGTTGACAACTCATGCTTTTAGCTTGATTACTAGTACACTCCACTTTAATTCGTTGGAACGGAAGCAAGAGCTGGACCAGTTGGGTCACATTGGTGCCGTGACCCGGATGAGAGTGATGTTTAGGGGTTTGAATGTGACAAGTTTACACTGTATAACGTCCTTTACTGACACCTTAAGCCCTTACGTTGGACAACAAGTTGACAACTCAGGCTTTGAGCTCGATGACTAGTGCACTCCAGTCTAATTCGGTGGAACGGACGCAGGGGCAGGGCCAGGTGGGTCAATTTTGGTGCTGTGACCCAGATGAGAAGGAAGTTTAGGGTTTTCTTTGTTGTTGTTTTTTACCATTTTGTTCTGGACCAGAGTAGAGAACCGCAAGTGTTTAGCAGCTTCAAAGGCGTTGCTATGGTCTGCCTCCCATCTTCCCTGCTCCCTGGGCCGTGCACACACACATTCTCCCTGCACCACCAGCACTCCCAGCTGGGCTTGGACCGCTCTCTTCCCTCGCCGTCTACGAGGCCATCTGGAGCACAACACCACCCAATATACCCCCATCACTCCTAGGATGAAGGCATCCTCCCCGAGGCCAATTCTGACCCGTCAAAGCCAGGCAGTGTGTGTCAGACGGAGGCAGCTGACTGCAGCTATTGAGCGTCATGGCGGGGGCTCGCTGTGCTTTGATGACACCTGCACGCCGCTTCCCTCCGCATGCAGGATGATGCTGATATCGATTCAAGTCACACGTGTAGCAAAGTTAGTTGTGCTCGGGGATGTTTTGGGTATGAAGTTACACAACAAGTTAAAAGTTATCGCACACTTTTGTTCAAAAGGGAAAATACGATCGAAAGTAAACTTGGATGGGCTTTGAAGTAGTCAGTGTACAGCTTGTGTAGCAGTATACATGTATACCATCCTTTACACAACTAAAAATACTCTCTACACACAATTCAAATATCTTTATCTTCAAAAAAACAATTAAAAAGTGTCGGATAAAGAAGCAAGAAGAAGCCAAATCTTAAATTGTATTGCCGCATCACTAAGATAATGATTCTTAATCATCAATAGAAGACATAATCAGCTGATACTTCACTATGTAAAGTATATTAACAGGAAAAGACAACACACAGCCATTTTTGTCTATTGTTGCCATTGTCTGTTTCATGTAAACCCAGGAGATGGCGCCTTTAACGTGTTGCCTTGGCAATTGATTTGTCCAACGATAAATAATAAAATAAAATAGTTGCATCAGATTCAAGAGGTGTGCATGAAAAAATATTTTGAATACAAGTTTTTTGTTAAATGTCTTAAACACAAATGTATTACTGTTAAATACATACCATTTATAATATTTTTTTCCTCAAGTAGCTTTTTTTATATTGCAATATTTGTTTATTTAACAGTGAAGGAAGCAAAGAGTTGGCAGCCATCATTGTTTATACAACCAGCAAATTAGGCTGATCACGAGCTTCCAAAAACATTAAATATTTTGTCTGGCTTGGTATATATATATATATATATATATATATATATATATATATATATATATATATATATATACCAAGCCAGACAAAATATTTATATATATATATATATATATATATATATATATACACACACACAGTACAGGCCAATAGTTTGGACACGCCTTCTCCTCATTCAATGTGTTTTCTTTATTTTCATGACTATTTACATTGTAGATTGTCACTGAAGGCATCACAACTATGAATGAACACATGTGGAGTTATGTACTTAACAAAAAAAAGGTGAAATAACTGAAAACATGTTTTATATTCTAGTTTCTTCAAAATAGCCACCCTTTGCTCTGATTACTGCTTTGCACACTCTTGGCATTCTCTCAATGAGAATGCCAAGATCATGTGATGTCAGATGAAACAAAAATTGAGCTGTTTGGCCACAATACCCAGCAATATGGTTGGAGGAGAAAAGGTGAGGCCTTTAATCCCAAAGAACACCATTCCTACCGTCAATCATGGTGGTGGTAGTATTATGCTCTGGGCCTGTTTTGCTGCCAATGGAACCGGTGCTTTACAGCAAGCAAATGGGACAATGAAAAAGGTGGATTACATCCAAATTCTTCAGGAAAACCTAAAATCATTAGCCCGGAGGTTGGGTCTTGGGCGCAGTTGGGTGTTCCAAACACACGTCAAAAATGGTAAAGGAATGGCTAAATCAGGCGAGAATTAAGGTTTTAGAATGGCCTTCCCAAAGTCCTGACTTAAAAGTGTGGACAATGCTGAAGAAACAAGTCCATGTCAGAAAACCAACAAATTTAGCTGAATTGTACCAATTTTGTCAAGAGGAGTGGTCAAAAATTCAAGCAGAAGCTTGTGGATGGCTACCAAAAGCGCCTTATTGCAGTGAAACTAGCCAAGGGACATGTAAGCAAATATTAACATTGCTGTATGTATACTTTTGACCCAGCAGACTTTGTCACATTTTCAGTAGACCCATAATAAATTCATAAAAGACCCAAACTTCATGAATGTTTTTTTGTGACCAACAAGTATGTGCTCCAATCACTCTTATCACAAAAAAAAAAAGAGTTGTAGAAATTATTGGAAACTCAAGACAGCCATGACATTATGTTCTTTACAAGTGTATGCAAACGTTTGATCGCGACTGTATATATAAACACATATACATACATACATTCAATGTAGACATATCTACATACATATCTACATACATATATATATATATATATATATATATATATATATATATATATATATATATATATACATAATAAAACGATCAGCGCTGAACACTTTCTATTTTAAATACCGTGATAATAATAATAACTGATAATTGTGGACACTATTTGTGATATGAAATGTTCATGTGACATCCTACAGCCAATAAGAACATTGCTTCAACTAATGTTAACACTTTCAATCATCATTTACCATAAACAAAGCTAAGCAGACTAAGCAACGCTGACTTTGTTCCTACTAACTTTTGTTGTCCTTTCTGTGCTGTCTGATGCAGCCGAGGAAACAACATATACTTTTTTTTTGTTTTGTTTCACCTAGGCTTTTGTTTCTTGAAATCAACTCTGCCTAGCAACAAGCGGCCAGTGGTATTGCTGCACCTGCTGGCTTATTTATGTGTGTGTTTTTTGTCGTTTGTGAATTATGCAGACTTTCTTACGGCATGCGTTGTTTAAGGAAAGCTCATTGGAAAAAGAAGCACATCTGACAGTAATAGTAGTGTACACTGTTGCTGGTTTGTACCCCTCTAGAACCTTCTACGTGCCAATTAGGAGAGCAAAGACAGGGATTTCGGCCAACAGCACTGCTGCAAAACTTCTCTGCAAATCCTCCAGAAATCCAAGAGGAGCCAAGATAATGGACAATGAAATCAATGCGGTGGTGTTCATTGTTTTTTCCTCCTTCAAAACCTCAAAGGGAAGTCCTCGATGATGTGATGAAAGCATCCTCTCGCTCACTGATTAATGCCGAAACTTGCATATTGCACTCGTGGATACAAATAAAAAAAATAGCAAAAATGTCTCCAGCCATGTTCCCTATGGATGATAACCTGTTTAGCGGTTATTGTAGGACACACATTGATATTATTACAAATATGTTTGAGATGAGAGTTATGCAACAGACCTTTTTTCAATGAGCACTGTCAGTGTCTGTGGCATCCACACAACAGCAACAAACACACACACACACATGCACACGCACACAAACACACAAATTATTGTATTTGTTACCTTATAGAGACCTCCGAAAAAAAACCCTACCTCTTTAGGACCACCCTTTCTAGATATATAAAGATTTGTATTTACAACATTAATAATATATACAAACTATGCAAATATTAAAAAAAGTAATCTTTTAGTTATTATTATTTTTATTTTATTTTTTATTTTTTTTAGTAATTGGTTTTAAATCTTCATTATTTACTTCAAGTTATTACAGAATGTCTCTATATAAAGTACAGGCCAAAAGTTTCTTGCATATGTAAATTCTGAGGTATAAATGGATGTATGTATGTATGTACAGTACAGGCCAAAGGTTTGGACACACCTTCTCATTCAATGCATGTTCTTTACTTTCATGACTATTTACATTGTAGATTGTCACAACACAACTATGAATGAACACATGTGGAGTTATGTACTTAACAAAAAAAAAGGTGAAATAACTGACAACATGTTTTATATTCTAGTTTCTTCAAAATAGCCACCCTTTGCTCCGATTACTGCTTTGCACACTCTTGGCATTCTCTCGATGAGCTTCAAGAGGTAGTCACCTGAAAGGGTTTTCACTTCACAGGTGTCATAGTTCAGTGACAATCTACAATGTAAATAGTCATGAAACGCATTTAAATGAGAAGGTGTGTCCAAACTTTTGGCCTGTACTGTACTGTACACACACACACACACACACACACACACACACACACGCACAATAGACACACAAAAAAATATATATATCTATATTTTTTTTGTTTGTTTGTTTGTTTTGTTTTGTTTTTATGTATTTATTTATTTTATTTATTTACTTATTTATTTATTTATTTATTTTATTTTATTTTAATTAATTTTGGCCAAAGGGGGCGCATTTCAATTTCTTACACACACTTATTATATATGTTGGCCAGAGGGGGAGCATTTCACATTTTTACACACACTTGTTATTTCATATGTTGACCAGAGGGGGAGCACTTTTAAAACCGACACAGTCAATTTTGGGATCACCCTAATTTTCATAGATTTCACCACCAGAGGTGCAAATGAGACATTCTCTATTAGATGCAATGGTTTTCCGTATTGGAACCATGATTTATGTCCTAACTTGTTCACCGGTCCTCATATGGAAGGTACTTTTCCTTGTTGATGTCTCAGGGTACAAATACAAGAACACACACACACACACACACACACACACACACACATACACACTTATGGCATTGAGATCTTTGCAATTGTAAGCCCCTCGTCCAGCAAGAAGGAAAGTATAACCATTAAACACAGTATGTGGGACAAAAACAACAATAAAATGTGCAAATATATTAACAAAAAAAAACAATAAATAATTGGAGTGAGACTGCAAGTCAAAGATCCTACACTAAGTATGTATATCTATAGAATGGAGTTTTCAGGCCACACTGGAGAGACATAATAATGCTATGAGGATAACGTAATATTATTAAAATAAAGACTGGACAAGTTGTGGTGTTATGTGAATAAAGTCATATTACTCTTATTTTACCACATGAGTCATAGAACTACCGTAATAACGTTATCTTACGATGATAAAGTAATCGAATCACGAGGATAGAGTATGTTCACATGAATATTCATATTACTACAAGAACAAAAAATTGTAATTTGATGAGAATAAAGTGTTAATGTTACTAGATAAAATTACAATATTAGAATAAAATATTGAGAATTTACAAGAAAAAAAGTCACTTACATTTTTTTTTTTATTTTAAGGGAAAAAAGTTTACGAAAAAATTCTCAAGGTTTGAAAAGAGGTCATAATTTACAAGATATATCATTAAAACAATTAGGTTGCAGAATGGTGTGACGAAGCTGTCATTTTTGCTACAACAGTATATTAGGATTTAGTACACAAAAATAGTACGAGAACATTTTTATGTTTGGCCTACATTTTTTAGATTATGAGAACATCGTGGGAGTTCAACAAGAATAAAGAAAAATGTTGCAATATTACGCAGATACCGTATTTTTCGGACTATAAGTTCCAGTTTTTTTTCATAGTTTGGCCGGGCTCCAGCGCGATTTATATATGTTTTTTTCCTTCTTTATTATGCATTTTTGGCAGGTGCGACTTATACTCCGGTGCGACTTATACTCCGAAAAATACGGTAGTTACAATATTGTATTTTTTTTTTTTCATCGGAATATGTTTTTAGTATCGTAGTTCGTAATTTACAGAAACATTTTCCAGTAAGAGAAATATGATTAAGTAGAAAAAATACTCTGAACATAAAGTGGAATATAATGAAAAAAACACTATGCACATTAAGTTGCAATACATGGAGAATTGTTTTTAATGTATTGTAATATCAAGTGTTCTCATCAGTTGTATTTGAATGTAAAAAGTTGTAATTAAAAGAAATAGGGTCATGACAGGAAAGGAATATGCAATATCATGCAAAATTAAGTTGCAATACTAGGATTTTTTTTTTTTTTATTGAAAGAAATGTGTGCAATTTTTTTTTTTTAGTAAATAGTTGTAATGGAAAATAGGTTATCACAAGGCATGACAAAGTGGGAAAATATGGGAAAATGAGTTTAGAATATTAAGAATTGTTTTGTAATGTTATGCAAATTAAGTTGTAATACTTTAGTATGATAATTGTTGTGGTTTGTTCATTTGTGAATATTATAATGTGTGCCATTACAACAATTATGATTAAAGTGAGAAAGCACTATGACAGTGAAGTTGGAATATTATAATAAAATGTGCAAATTAAGTTGCAATACTCAGAGGGGGACCCGTTTTAATACATGTCGATTTTTGTAAAGGAAAATATGAAAAAAAACAAGAATAAAGTTGGCATTTTATAAGAAAATGTTGCAATATTACACAAGCAAAGTTGGTTGATGGAAATATTACATTGATAGTTTCATTGAGAAAATACTGAGGAAATAAAGTCATGGCATTGAGGAAGTAAAATTGTACTTTTGTTTAATTTGTGTATATTGTGTAATTACAATATATGTGCCATAAAACTGCATTTTTTCCGGAATTTTTTTTAATTGTTGCTATATTTTATTGATTGATTGATTGAGAAGTTTATTGACATCTTAAAGAATTGAATCCATGTAATGCTTTAAAAAGGCAAATGGATGGCACAAAAAGTCAAAAGGCTCGTTTCCATTGTGGCCCATTAAATATTCATCACATTTGATACATTCAATAATACAAGATGTATAACATGTAATAAGTATATACAAAATTATGTTAAAATGTTTTATAAATGATGTACATATACACAGTATATATATGTCAGGTGATTTGAAAAACAATATATACAAACAATGGGGGGTGTATATACACTATGTACATGATTTATAGCTAATCCTCATCCATCCAGTCCCAAAAGGGAGACAGTTTAAAAATGCATACAAAGCCAACCAACAACTATACACATTTGTTTTGACCACACAACTTCAATAGAGCCCACAAAACAAAAGACTTATAGCTGCTGTAGAAGTCACCCCTAAGGCACTTCGGGGAACAAAGTAAACTCCCATGTAGGACATCAACAGGTTGCCTGAGACAAGTAGTGTGTATATATACGTGTATATAGTCTTCCACGCATGCACATCAGTGGAATATTCCCACGGATGCATCAACTTTGCATGGACACACGTGCAGGACAACAGGCTGTATGTGCAATATGAGATGCTGGATGAGACGTAACAGGACCTAATGCGGATCTCCGATCTCCAAGTGAGGCATTTACCTGTGCACCGCTGCAGGGGACCATACAGCCCGCCAGAAGCCGCCGAGTGTGGCCGGCTTGCCTTCCTTCGTCCTTCGCGAGTTGATCGCTTGCCTTCCTTCGTCCTTCGCGAGTTGATCGCTTGCCTTCCTTCGTCCTTCGCGAGTTGATCGGCGCCGCTAGTTTTCCACTTTCAGCACCACGGAGAGCGCTCACGACGGCAGGGGGAAGAAAGAAGGAGAGAGTCCAAAAGCAAAAGCAATGCCTGCTCCGTACGCTTGCACCCACGCTGAGTTTGTGTGTGTGTCATGTACTGAGTGTGTGTGTGTGTGTGTGTGCGTGTAATTGTGTGTGGAGTCAAGTTCCACGCCGCCTCCGAGATGCTCTGGCCGGGGCGAGCATCCCTGGTCCACCCCTTGCAGTTGTAGGGTGAAGAGAAAAGGAGAGACATAGGGAGAGAGAAAAGGAGAGGGAGGGAGGGAGGGAGGGAGGGAGCCAATCGCGATGCAAGGATCTCTTCGCAGCGCCATGAAGTCTCCAAAGACCTGTGTGTGTGTGTGTGTGTGTGTGTGTGTGTGTGTGTGTGTGTGTGTGTGTGTGTGTGTGTGTGTGTGTGTGTGTGTGTGTGTGTGTGTGTGAGAGAGAGAGAGTGTGCCTTCAGGTGTTACAGAAAATACACTTTTTTTTTCAAATATGTCTAATTTCTGAGCATTATTTGTCTGCTCTTTTGTCTCGAAAATGATGCTGATACTGACTCGCGTCCTATAGGACATTATAGTACAGTACACACACACACACACACACACACACACACACAG
>NC_084553.2:58025950-58058450 GCF_033978685.3 Nerophis lumbriciformis
TAAAATCATCCAAAAAAAATCATTCAATAACAGACTGGACAAATTCATCAACAAAAGCGGAACACTCGCAGAGAATCAATACGGTTACAGAGCTAATAGTTCCTGGTATTAATAGAAATAACAGAGGAAATGACCAAAGCAATAGACGGAAAACAGTGTGCAGAAGCAGCAATATTCATGGATCTAACAAAAGCATTTGACTCAATTGATCATAAGATCTTAATCAATACGTGTTCACAAAGTACACAGAACAAGAAGTTATTTTTTTATTGAAACAAAGATTATCTATGTATTTATTATGTGTTTGCTTAATATAGTATATTAGTTATTTACTGTTTATTTGTTCACTGTTCTGTTACAGAGAACACGGAAATGGGATAAAATTGCTATGGTATGAAAATGGGTATAATTAAATAAGCTCTTCTTCGTCCTACTCCTTTTCGGACGTGCTGTAATGAAACAACTGGAATTGTGTGATGCATTGCATTGTATCGTATGCGTGTTCCAAATAAACTGAAACTGAACTAAACAGAATACATTAGAACGATACGGCATCAGAGGGCTGGTCCTGAACTGGATTAGAAGCTACATCTTACCAACAGGAAGCAATATGTGAAAGTAGGTAAATACTCGTAGACGGCCCCAAAAATAAATGTGGAGTACCCCAAGGATCAATGCTGGGACCAAAAGTGTTTGACCTTCATATTAGGGCTGGGCGATATGGACCAAAACTGATATTGCGGTAATTTTGGTGCGAAAAACCGGTACACGGTATATAACCGGTATCTTAAAAAAAATACAAACATGCACATCGCTTGAGGTTGTATAAATGTTCTACAGCTAGATGACCTGTGTTGAAAGCACTCAGATTATTGATGTTGTAAGGTATTTTATATGGCGTCAGAACACTGCCAGTAAGATTTGGTATCCCCCAAAAAATAATTGACATTGTAGAAAAAGGTGTTTTGGCAACAAATAAATATAAAAATTGAAAAAATATAATATTTGTGGATGTTTTTGATGCACGTATTCATATTTGGTGCACTTTTATTGTTTGTGTGTGTGTCAAAGGTTCTTCTCTTTTTTACGATTTTTTTTTTTTTTTAACGGTATCGAAATATTGGCAGCGTTATAGCGAGGGGCTAAAACGCTAAAAGTTACAGAGAACCTAATATTACACTGCAAAAACTAAAATCTAAGTAAGATTAAATATCTCAAATAAGGGTGATATTTGCTTATTTTCTGTCTGATCAAATAATTCTTCTCACTAAGCAGATTTTATGTTAGAGTGTTTTACTTGTTTTAAGGGTTTTGGTCCTAAATGATCTCAGTAAGATATTACAGCTTGTTGCTGAGATGTGATGACCTATATTGAGTAAAACATGCTTGAAACTAGAATATCACAATTGTGTCTCATAATTAAAACAGATGACAGCCAAATGGACTTTGCTGCTTTATTTTCAATGAAACAATAGAAAATAAGTACTCATATAGTAGTACAGTTGGCACAGTACAGTAAACTGACAGTTAATATTTAAACATTTAACATGTGACATTTCTAACAATTTTGAAGAGATGAATTCTTCAAAATTACAATAAAAAAAAAATTGGCCGGGGGTCGGGCTGTATATATGCGCACTAATTGACTGAAAGAGCACGCACTTGGCGCGATGATGTCATGTTATCCATGGAAAAATGCATTTTTAGACAACATGATTTGCCTGAGCGGCTAGGATACCCCGAGAGTAACAAGCGCTTGCCTTGTTGCCTTTCCATTAAGAACAATAAATTAGTTTTTAGTATAAGTTTGCTGGTTTCAAGAAATGTAATATCATTATGTCAAGATAATGGCACTAGCATTTACCTCATTTAAGAATATTTTTCAACATATTGAGCGAAAAAGTCTCATATTTTTTTTTCTACCAATAAAAGTGCACTTGTTATTAGTGAGTATATACTTATTTTAAGGTATTTTTGAGTTCTTTGAAGTTAGCTAATTTTACTTGTTTTGGAAAGTCTTGACAAGCCAAATTTTCTTGTTCTATTGGCAGATAATTTTGCTTAGTTCAAATAAAATACCCCTAATTTTTATATATTTTTTTCTTGTTTTTGAACACTGACTTTTTGCAGTGTAGTGTTATTTGCAGACGACACAACAGCATTTTGTTCAGGGGAGAACACGAAGAAGCGAACATGCAATTACAAAGATTGTTTGCCAAAAACAGACCATCTTTGAATCTCAGTAAAACTAAAATAATGCTTATTTGGTAACTGTGGAAGAGAAAGACACATCCAAATAGATGGAGTAGACATTGAAAGGCTAAACGAAAACACATGTTTAGGTGTAATAATATATGATCTCTGATGTATATAAAAACATGAAGTAGCAAGAAATATTTTTTATAGTGAATAAAGCAAAATATGTTCGGGACTAAAACTCGCTTCATATTCTGATTGCTCGTGTTATTGTGCAGAAATATGGGGAAATAATTACAAAAGTACATTACATTCACTGACTGTGTTACAAAAAAAAGGTCAATTGGGATAATACATAATGTTGGATGTAGAGAACATACCAATGATTTACTTACTAAGTCAAGAATATTGAATTACATTTTTTTTGTGAATTTGCAAACAGCTAAAATTATGTAAAAAGCAAACTATATCCTGCTACCTAGAAACACACAACAAATATTCTCAACAAAAGAAGAAAAATATAACCTTAGAGGAAAGTCCGACTTAAAACATGTATGCTTGTACAACATTTAACCCTTGTGTAAAGTGTTATCAAACACTTTTATGTTCAAATACTGAACAGATGTTTACCTTATCCCAATAAACATCTGTGCAGTATTTTAACATAAAAGTCTTTGATTGTGAGGCATTAAAAGCCCCAAAATGCAACGGGTCCATCAGACCCACAAACGCTGGCTGAGTAGCAACAATATGAACGTTGCATGGAAATTTCTCTGCCAGTTTATGCATCCCACAGGGATTCTTCTTTTGTGTTTCTGCACCAAGGTTGCAACATTGTTTTTCAACACTGTCTGCTCTCATTTTCTCGCACATTTGACCCTCTGATGTTCAGTGTACCTACACTCTGTCCTCCTCCTGTGTGTGTGTGTGTGTGTGTGTGTGTGTGTGTGTGTGTGTGTGTGTGTGTGTGTGTGTGTGTGTGTGTGTGTGTGTGTGTGTGTGTGTGTGTGTGTGTGTGTGTGTGTGTGTGGTACACAGAACATCAATTTCCACACTTCTATTAGCCCCGGGTCCAGTGGAATCTGAAATGTGTAGAGGGGGTGTATGGTGTGTGTTCATTAAATATGTATTCTGATATATGTTCTTCACAGAAAATGAGCCAAAGCCAGTGAGTGTCAGTTTGAAAAATTAATTCATTGTATCATTTTTCTTTTAATAAAAATCGAAAACGGGTCCTACAGACCCAAACACCCCACAAGGGTTAAAGGGGAACATTATCACAATTTCAGAAGGGTTAAAACCATTAAAAATCAGTTCCCAGTGGCTTATTTTATTTTTCAAAGTTTTTTTCAAAATTTTACCCATCACGCAATATCCCTAAAAAAAGCTTCAAAGTGCCTGATTTTAACCATCGTTATATACACCCGTCCATTTTCCTGTGACGTCACATAGTGATGCCAATACAAACAAACATGGCGGATAGAACAGCAAGCTATAGCGACATTAGCTCGGATTCAGACTCGGATTTCAGCGGCTTAAGCGATTCAACAGATTACGCATGTATTGAAACGGATGGTTGTAGTGTGGAGGCAGGTAGCGAAAACGTAATTGAAGAAGAAACTGAAGCTATTGAGCCATATCGGTTTGAACCGTATGCAAGCGAAACCGACGAAAATGACACGACAGCCAGCGACACGGGAGAAAGCGAGGACGAATTCGGCGATCGCCTTCTAACCAACGATTGGTATGTGTTTGTTTGGCATTAAAGGAAACTAACAACTATGAACTAGGTTTACAGCATATGAAATACATTTGGCAACAACATGCACTTTGAGAGTGCAGACAGCCCATTTCAGGCGTGCTAAGAACATATATTTTTCCACGATTTCAGCACTCAGGTTAACCATACCTAAATAGACACAAAATACTGCATTACACAAGACTACTCGAATGTACTCGAATGATTGAAAAAAATAAATGTTTTTAAGTTAAATTATTGGTAAACACAGTTTATGTATAATAATTTACGTAAAACCGCGAGTAATGAATAAAGTTTTCATCAATTAATATATTCTTTAGACATACCCTCATCCGCTCTCTTTTCCCGAAAGCTGATCTGTCCAGTTTTGGAGTTGATGTCAGCATCTGCTTTGAGCGTCGCAGGATATCCACACATTCTTGCCATTTCTGTCGTAGCATAGCTTTCGGAACAAACGACTGACCATTTCGTCGGCTTTCCCCACACCCTCGTATTTTGAACAAATTTCGTCCAATTTCTTGCCACTTTCGCATCTTTGGGCCACTGGTGCAACTTGAATCCGTCCCTGTTCGTGTTGTTACACCCTCCGACAACACACCGACGAATGTGAGAAAATGGCGGATTGCTTCCCGATGTGACGTCACAAGAGCGAATAATAGAAAGGCGTTTAATTCGCCAAAATTCACCCATTTAGTGTTCGGAAATCGGTTAAAAAAATATATGGTCTTTTTTCTGCAACATCAAGGTATACAGGTAAAAGCCAGTAAATTAGAATATTTTGAAAAACTTGATTTATTTCAGTAATTGCATTCAAAAGGTGTAACTTGTACATTATATTTATTCATTGCACACAGACTGATGCATTCAAATGTTTATTTCATTTAATGTTGATGATTTGAAGTGGCAACAAATGAAAATCCAAAATTCCGTGTGTCACAAAATTAGAATATTACTTAAGGCTAATACAAAAAAGGGATTTTTAGAAATGTTGGCCAACTGAAAAGTATGAAAATGAAAAATATGAGCATGTACAATACTCAATACTTGGTTGGAGCTCCTTTTGCCTCAATTACTGCGTTAATGCGGCATGGAGTCGATGAGTTTCTGGCACTGCTCAGGTGTTATGAGAGCCCAGGTTGCTCTGATAGTGGCCTTCAACTCTTCTGCGTTTTTGGGTCTGGCATTCTGCATCTTCCTTTTCACAATACCCCACAGATTTTCTATGGGGCTAAGGTCAGGGGAGTTGGCGGACCAATTTAGAACAGAAATACCATGGTCCGTAAACCAGGCACGGGTAGATTTTGCGCTGTGTGCAGGCGCCAAGTCCTGTTGGAACTTGAAATCTCCATCTCCATAGAGCAGGTCAGCAGCAGGAAGCATGAAGTGCTCTAAAACTTGCTGGTAGACGGCTGCGTTGACCCTGGATCTCAGGAAACAGAGTGGACCGACACCAGCAGATGACATGGCACCCCAAACCATCACTGATGGTGGAAACTTTACACTAGACTTCAGGCAACGTGGATCCTGTGCCTCTCCTGTCTTCCTCCAGACTCTGGGACCTCGATTTCCAAAGGAAATGCAAAATTTGCATGGTTGGGTGATGGTTTGGGGTGCCATGTCATCTGCTGGTGTCGGTCCACTCTGTTTCCTGAGATCCAGGGTCAACGCAGCCGTCTACCAGCAAGTTTTAGAGCACTTCATGCTTCCTGCTGCTGACCTGCTCTATGGAGATGGAGATTTCAAGTTCCAACAGGACTTGGCGCCTGCACACAGCGCAAAATCTACCCGTGCCTGGTTTACGGACCATGGCATTTCTGTTCTAAATTGGCCCGCCAACTCCCCTGACCTTAGCCCCATAGAAAATCTGTGGGGTATTGTGAAAAGGAAGATGCAGAATGCCAGACCCAAAAACGCAGAAGAGTTGAAGGCCACTATCAGAGCAACCTGGGCTCTCATAACACCTGAGCAGTGCCAGAAACTCATGGACTCCATGCCACGCCGCATTAACGCAGTAATTGAGGCAAAAGGAGCTCCAACCAAGTATTGAGTATTGTACATGTTCATATTTTTCATTTTCATACTTTTCAGTTGACCAACATTTCTAAAAATCCCTTTTTTGTATTAGCCTTAAGTAATATTCTAATTTTGTGACACACGGAATTTTGGATTTTCATTTGTTGCCACTTCAAATCATCAAAATTAAATGAAATAAACATTTGAATGCATCAGTCTGTGTGCAATGAATAAATATAATGTACAAGTTACACCTTTTGAATGCAATTACTGAAATAAATCAAGTTTTTCAAAATATTCTAATTTACTGGCTTTTACCTGTATATTGACGCTTACATAGGTCTGGTGATAATGTTCCCCTTTAAGACTTTTAGTATATCAGTATGTGCAATTAAATTATTGAATGGATTAAGTAAAGAAGTGAAACCAAGTACTAATATGATCAACTTTAATAAACTGTTCAAACTACAAGTGTTTGCAAAGTACACGGAAGACTTATATTGACACAAGTCTTGAACTTGAGGAAAATATGATTATTTATCTCATCATAAATGACTGACCTAGTCATGAAGAAAACTGTTGAATTTACACTAAACTGACTGAAATGTGTACAAACGGAGTGAACATATGTGTAAGTAATTGATATGAAGTGGAAAAGGGGTGGGATTAAATAAGCGTTGCTTCTTCCTACTCCTTTTTGGACACGTAAAGAAAATGTAAAAATGCGATGCAACATTTGGAAACTGTATATATGTTCAAATAAAATCCATCTGAACAGGCTTCGACTCTAAATTGAGCACACATTAGAAACATAACCTTAGAGGAAAAATGTAATTCAAAACATGTGTACAACACTTAAAACCTTTAGTGTGCATGTAGGTGGAGTTCAATTATGGAATTGATTAAATAAAGAAGTGAAACAAAGACCTAATATGATCCACATTAATAAACTGTTCAAACTACAAGTGTTTACAAAGTACAAGGAAGAAGACCCATGATAAACATTCTGAAGTGATATCACAAGGATATTGATCATATTATGTATCTGACCATATAAAATACAACTCACTTCACTAATTATTATTTATTTATTTTTAATGTTATTACTTATTGTGACTAAATTGAGGACAGGACGTGAACAAATGTGTTAGCAGTTGCTATTTAATGGAAAGGGGGTAGGATTAAATAATATGTGCTTCTTCCAACTCCTTTTGAAAAGAGAAACTGGGAATGGTGAAGCATCATGTTGTAAGTGTATGCACGTTCGAGATAAACTCCAACTCTCTCACACACACACACACAACTTCAACACTTTAAATCTGCACCAAAAAAAAGGCCATGAATATCCCTCCTTTCTTCCTCCCCCCCATGCCTAATTGCATCAGACAAATCAATTGCATTGATCCGTTATTGATTGGAGTCTTACTTTAAGCCCAGTGATAACACAGTATGAGGCCACTGGAAATGATTACTGCAATAACCCTTCAAAACTGCAAACTGAAATGAATTTTTTTTTTTGCCTCGTCATTTCGTCTGTAACAAAAAGCGGCAGGATGGATGGATGGTAAAAATAGAGCATTAATGAAAAGAGGAAAGGGATGAAAAGATGCCCCATGGGGAGGAATGTGCATAATTTATCAGAGGATTTTTCATGCCAGATGGATTTTCGTTAATTTTTCCTTGAAGCAAATGTTGTTGTTGGATATAATAATAATAATGGTAATAATATGATATCAAATAATATTAATATTAGTGTTATCATTACTAATATCATTATCATCATAATTAATATTATTACAATAATATGATAGCAAAATAATATTTTTAAATATAATTGTATTATTATTGTTGTTATAACACTAAAATTTTAAATCCTCTGCTTGTCTTATATTCTTCAAATTTTCACTGCATAATTTAACCCACAATAAGTTACAGCAGCAAGTTTTTTCATAACTTCCTTGTTATTATTCACATTATTCTTAGAATCATCATTGTGTGCTCATCATCTTTGTCAGTATCGACATCATCACCATGATGATGAATATTATTAAAGTAATGTCACACACACACTAGGTGTGGCGAAATTATTCTCTGCATTTGACCCATCACCCTTGATCACCCCCTGGGAGGTGAGGCGAGCAGTGGGCAGCAGCGGTGGCCGCGCCCGGGAATCATTTTTGGTGATTTAACCCCCAATTCCAACCCTTGATGCTGAGTGCCAAGCAGGGAGGTAATGGGTCCCATTTTTATAGTCTTTGGTTGTCATCATTATTATTATTGTTGTCAATTACATTTCATGGATTAACTATTAATACTATCATTAATCGTATTTATTTTAATATTTGTTATTTTTATTTGCATTGTTATAAATACATGTATGATCATTTTATCACTATAATCAAAATATGCACTGTATTGTATTTGCCCGTGTAGCTAGACAGGACAAAAAAAAAAAATACAAATAATACATACATACATACATACATATATACACATATACACATATATATATATATATATATATATATATATATATATATATATATATATATATATATATATATATATATATATATATATATACACATATATACATATATATACATATATACATACATACATACATATATATATATATATATATATATATATATATATATATATATATATATATATATATATATATATACACACATACATACATACATACATACATACATATATACATACATATATATATATATATATATATATATATATATATATATATATATATATATATATATATATATATATATATATATATATATATATATATATATATATATATATATATATACACACATACATACATACATACATACATACTTAATTCATCATGTATGCAAACCATGATTACAAAATAAGTAAATAAACTGTGAACCAGACAAAATATTAGGGACGGTTCGACACCGCCCCAAAACAGAGACAAAGTGACATAAGGCTTGATTATTGTGATTATCAAAATATATAATATATAGTCAAAATATGCACTGTATTGTCTATTATAATTCACTATGTATGCAAACCATGATTAAAAAATAAATAAATAAACGGTGAACCGGACAATATATTAGGGAAGGTTCGACACCGCCATAAAACAGAGACAAAGTGACATATATTAATCATTTTATCACCATAATCAAAATATGCACTGTATTGTTTAATATAATACATCATGTATGCAAACCATGATTAAAACAATTAATAAATAAACTGTCAACCGGACAAAATATTAGGGACAGTTTGACACCGCCCCAAAACAGAGACAAAGTGACATAAGGCTTGAATAATGTGATTATCAAAATACATGATATATAGTCAAACTATAAACTGCATTGTCTATTATAATTCATTATGTAAGCAGACCATGATTAAAAAAAATAAATAAACTGTGAACCGGACAAAATATTAGGGACGGTTCAACATCGCCCCAAAACAGAGACAAAGTGACATAAGGCTTGAATAATGTGATTATCAAAATATATGATATACAGTCAAAATATAAACTGCATTGTCTATTACAATGCACTATGTATGCAAACCATGATTAAAAAAAATAAATAAATAAACTGTCAACCGGACAAAATATTAGGGACAGTTTGACACCGCCATAAAACAGAGACAAAGTGACATAAGGCTTGATTATTGTGATTATTGATCATTTTATCACTGTATCAAAATATGCATTGTAATGTCTATTATATTTCATTATGTATGCAAACCATGATTAAAACAATAAATAAACTGTGAACCGGACAAAATATTAGGGACGGTTCGACACCGCCACAAAACAGAGACAAAGCGACACAAGGCACCTTTTAAATGATCATTCTCGGAGATGCATAGCTGTGTTTGTGTAATATAAATATATATAATACATATAATAAATCCATGTAAAGCATCAAGTACACATGCTGGTACAAAAGATGGCCATCTCCCATCAGTGCTTCAGCATCAAGGGCGTGGCAGCCTCCAGGGGCTGCACATCCTTCCTGACTTCAACACAGCGCCCTCTGCTGGCGACAGGCAGCACGAAGCATGGCACTGTACATTAAGTCGACTCTGAAAAGCCCAGGAAAGCCAGGGGGGCCACAGGAGGGGCTTTTGCACTGCAAGCACCATGCAGGATTTATGGCGGACTCCTTCGCAAAGCCGCTGCGTGTAAGTGGGCCACAACGCACACAAAAAAAAATAAAAGTGGCGAAGATCTAAGAATATATGGCAGGCTGAGACTCTCTGGGTGTGTGTGTGTGTGTGTGTGTGTGTGTGTGGGTGAGTGGGATCAGCAGAGCTAAGTGGAATTGTTGCTGGAAAGAAGCAGCCTTGCCGGTTCTTGCATCAGCGTGCTCTTAAATGGATTTGATTGTAATACAATCCCATTAGCACACAATACTCATCAGTGCTATTCAAATATGCACACACAAAAAGAAAAGGACTTCACAAAGACAACGCTTAGTGCGCAGTTCATTCATGTAATATTATGCTGATCATTGTCGTCCTAGTCTGCGCTGCAACGGACCGGCGCAGGTGTTTGCAAGCCTGTTATGTCATTCATCGCTGGGGACGTCAGAACTTCTACAGTCAAACTCCTGCGACACACACACACACACACACACACTAAAAAGGTATAACAGCCACTTGTTGCTAGGCAGACTTTACCAGGCTTAAACAATCCTGCCCATCGAGGCCAACCAGTGAGCTGAATCAAGCTCATTTCATGGGAAATGTGGGCACCACCGCCACACATTGCAAAGAAAGGACAAGGTCAGTCGGCAGGAACTAAACTATTACTTTTTTTGGGGTCGTTTTCCTCAGCATGCTACTACACCAAAATGAATAACTGGTGGCAAATAGCATAATTGTATTTTAGTCAAAATGAGGCTAGTAACTACAGTTTGTCGCTAAATCTGTAAGTGCAAGTTAAAACTCTACTACGCAAAGCAAAAGCCATTTATCAACAACACCCAGAAACGCCACCGGCTTCGCTCGGCCCCAGCTCGTCTAAGACGGACTGATACAAAGTGGAAAAGTGTTCTGTGGTCTGACGAGTCCACATTTCAAATTGTTTTTGGAAACTGTGGCCCTGCTATGAGGTGGCAACTTGTCCAGGGTGTACCCCGCCTTCCGCCCGATTGTAGCTGAGATAGGCTCCAGCGCCCCCCGCGACCCTGAAGGGAATAAGCGGTAGATAATGGATGGATGGATGGATGGATGGATGGACTTTGTGTCCTCCGGAATACCTTAAAGGGGAACATTATCAGCAGACCTATGTAAGCGTCAATATATACCTTGATGTTGCAGAGAAAAGACCATATCTTTTTTTAACCGATTTCTGAACTCTAAATGGGTGAATTTTGGCGAATTAAACGCCTTTCTAATATTCGCTCTCGGAGCGATGACGTCACAACGTGGCGTCACATCGGGAAGCAATCCGCCATTTTCTCAAACACCGAGTCAAATCAGCTCTGTTATTTTCCGTTTTTTTCGACTGTTTTCCGTACCTTGGAGACATCATGCCTCGTCGGTGTGTTGTCGGAGGGTGTAACAACACCAACAGGGATGGATTCAAGTTGCACCAGTGGCCCAAAGATGGTGAAAGTGGCAAGAAATTGGACGTTTGTTCCGCACACTTTACCGACGAAAGCTATGCTACGACAGAGATGGCAAGAATGTGTGGATATCCTGCGACACTCAAAGCAGATGCATTTACAACCATAAAGTCAAAGAAATCTGCCGCCAGACCCCCATTGAATCTGCCGGAGTGTGTGAGCAATTCAGGGACAAAGGACCTCGGTAGCACGGCAAGCAATGGCGGCAGTTTGTTCCCGCAGACGAGCGAGCTAAACCCCCTGGATGTCTTGGCTCACACCGTCCCTTATGCCACCGAAGATGATCAAGAGAAGAATATCGACCCTAGCTTCCCTGGCCTGCTGACATCAACTCCAAAACTGGACAGATCAGCTTTCAGGAAAAGAGCGCGGATGAGGGTATGTCTACAGAATATATTAATTGATGAAAATTGGGCTGTCTGCACTCTCAAAGTGCATGTTGTTGCCAAATGTATTTCATATGCTGTAAACCTAGTTCATAGTTGTTAGTTTCCTTTAATGCCAAACAAACACATACCAATCGTTGGTTAGAAGGCGATCGCCGAATTCGTCCTCGCTTTCTCCCGTGTCGCTGGCTGTCGTGTCGTTTTCGTCGGTTTCACAAACCGATATGGCTCAATAGCTTCAGTTTCTTCTTCAATTTCGTTTTCGCTACCTGCCTCCACACTACAACCATCCGTTTCAATACATGCGTAATCTGTTGAATCGCTTAAGCTGCTGAAATCCGAGTCTGAATCCGAGCTAATGTCGCTATAGCTTGCTGTTCTATGTGCCATGTTTGTTTGAGTTGGCATCACTATGTGACGTCACAGGAAAATGGACGGGTGTATATAACGATGGTTAAAATCAGGCACTTTGAAGCTTTTTTTAGGGATATTGCGTGATGGGTAAAATTTTGAAAAAAACTTCGAAAAATAAAATAAGCCACTGGGAACTGATTTTTAACGGTTTTAACCCTTCTGAAATTGTGATAATGTTCCCCTTTAAAACAGCAGAGCCCTCCTGTCAAACAAAATATCTTTGACAAGCATGTTTGCTGTATTTACAGTAAAACGAGGATCTTTGACGAGCATGTTTTCTGAAACGGCAGAGTGTTCTGTCATAGAGCGGATCTTTGACTAGTGTTTTTGCAGTTGTTACTTAAAACAGCAGATCAAAAGAGGATCTTGGCAAGTTTTTTTTGGAGGAGTGCTTTAAAAAACAGCAGAGCCCTCCAGTCAAATAAAATATCTTTGACAAGCATTTTTGCTGTATTTACAGTAAGAAACAGCAGAGGATGTTTGACTAGTGTTTTTGCAGTAGTTACTTAAAACAGCAGTCCAAAAGAGGATCTTTTAATCTTGCATGAGCACCTTAAAAATCTTTGATTAGCGTTTTTGCTTTATTTACAGTAAAACGAGGATCTTTGACTTGCATTTTTGCTGTATTTACAGTAAAACGAGGATCGTTGACTAACATTTTTGCTGTATTTACAGCAAGAAACTGCAGAGTGTCTGTTATATAGATGATCTTTGACTAGTGTTTTTGCAGTAGTTACTTAAAACAGCAGTAAAAAAAAAGAATCTTTTTAACATGCATGAGCACCTTGAAAATCTTTGACTAGCATTTTTGCTGTAGTTACAGTAAAAAATTGCTCTTTGACTAGCATTTTTGCTGTCTTTACAGTAAAACAAGAATCTTTGACAAGTTGTTTTTTTTACTTGCAGGAGCGCATTAAAAACAGCAGAGCACTCCTGTCAAATAAAATGTATTTGACAAACATTTTTGCTGTATTTACAGTAAGAAACAGCAGAGTGTTCTGTCATAAAGAGGATCTTTGACTTGTGTTTTTGCAGTAGTTACTTAAAACAGCAGTTCAAAAGAGGATCTTTGGCAAAAAAAATTTGTAGGAATACCTTCAAATAGCAGAGCCCTCCTGTCAAACAAAATATATTTGACAAGCATTTTTGCTGTATTTACAGTAAGAAACAGCAGAGTGTTTTATCATATAGAGGATCTTTGACTAGTGTTTTTGCAGTAGTTACTTAAAAAAGCAGTCCAAAAGAGGATATTTTTAACTTGCATGAGTACCTTCAAAATCTTTGACTAGCATTTTTGCTGTATTTACAGTAAAACGGGGATCTTTGACTAGCATTTTTGCTGTATTTACAGTAAAACAAGAATCTTGGACAAGTTGTTTTTTTTACTTGCAGGAGCGCATTAAAAACAGCAGAGCCCTCCTGTCAAATAAAATATCTTTGACAAACATTTTTGTTGTATTTACAGTAAGAAACAGCAGAGTGTTCTGTCATAAAGAGGATCTTTGACTAGTGTTTTTGCAGTAGTTACTTAAAACAGCAGTCCAAAAAGGATCTTTTTAACTTGCAGGAGCACCTTAAAAATCTTTGACTAGCATTTTTGCTGTATTTACAGTAAGAAACCTCAGAGTGTCTGTCATATGTGACAGACACTATATGATCTATGACTAGTGTGTTTGCAGTAGTTACTTAAAACAGCAGTTCAAAAGAGGATCTTTGGTAAGTTTTTTTTGTAGGAATACCTTAAAACAGCAGAGCCCTCCTGTCAAACAAAGTATCATTGACAAGCATTTTTGCTGTATTTACAGTAAAACGAGGATCTTTGACGAGCATGTTTGCTGTATTTACAGTAAGAAACGGCAGGGTGTTTTGCCATATACAGGATCTTTGACTAGTGTTTTTGCAGTAGTTACTTAAAACAGCAGTCCAAAAGAGGATATTTTTAACTTGCATGAGCCCCTTAAAAATCTTTGACTAGCATTGTTGCTGTATTTACAGTAAGAAACTGCAGAGTGTCTGTCATATAGAGGATCTTTGACTAGTGTTTTTGCAGTAGTTACTTAAAACAGCAGTCCAAAAGAGGATCTTTTAAACTTGCATGAGCGCCTTAAAAATCTTTGATTAGCGTTTTTGCTTTATTTACAGTAAAACGAGGATCTTTGACTTGCATTTTTGCTGTATTTACAGTAAAACGAGGATCTTTGACTTGCATTTTTGCTGTATTTACAGTAAAACGAGGATCGTTGACTAACATTTTTGCTGTATTTACAGCAAGAAACTGCAGAGTGTCTGTTATATAGATGATCTTTGACTAGTGTTTTTGCAGTAGTTACTTAAAACAGCAGTAAAAAAAAGAATCTTTTTAACATGCATGAGCACCTTGAAAATCTTTGACTAGCATTTTTGCTGTAGTTACAGTAAAAAATTGCTCTTTGACTAGCATTTTTGCTGTCTTTACAGTAAAACAAGAATCTTTGACAAGTTGTTTTTTTTACTTGCAGGAGCGCATTAAAAACAGCAGAGCACTCCTGTCAAATAAAATATCTTTGACAAACATTTTTGCTGTATTTACAGTAAGAAACAGCAGAGTGTTCTGCCATAAAGAGGATCTTTGACTTGTGTTTTTGCAGTAGTTACTTAAAACAGCAGTTCAAAAGAGGATCTTTGGCAAAAAAAAATTGTAGGAATACCTTAAAATAGCAGAGCCCTCCTGTCAAACAAAATATATTTGACAAGCATTTTTGCTGTATTTACAGTAAGAAACAGCAGAGTGTTTTATCATATAGAGGATCTTTGACTAGTGTTTTTGCAGTAGTTACTTAAAAAAGCAGTCCAAAAGAGGATATTTTTAACTTGCATGAGTACCTTCAAAATCTTTGACTAGCATTTTTGCTGTATTTACAGTAAAACGGGGATCTTTGACTAGCATTTTTGCTGTATTTACAGTAAAACAAGAATCTTGGACAAGTTGTTTTTTTTACTTGCAGGAGCGCATTAAAAACAGCAGAGCCCTCCTGTCAAATAAAATATCTTTGACAAACATTTTTGTTGTATTTACAGTAAGAAACAGCAGAGTGTTCTGTCATAAAGAGGATCTTTGACTAGTGTTTTTGCAGTAGTTCCTTAAAACAGCAGTCCAAAAAGGATCTTTTTAACTTGCAGGAGCACCTTAAAAATCTTTGACTAGCATTTTTGCTGTATTTACAGTAAGAAACCTCAGAGTGTCTGTCATATGTGACAGACACTATATGATCTATGACTAGTGTTTTTGCAGTAGTTACTTAAAACAGCAGTTCAAAAGAGATCTTTGGTAAGTTTTTTTTGTAGGAATACCTTAAAACAGCAGAGCCCTCCTGTCAAACAAAGTATCATTGACAAGCATTTTTGCTGTATTTACAGTAAAACGAGGATCTTTGACGAGCATGTTTGCTGTATTTACAGTAAGAAACGGCAGGGTGTTTTGCCATATACAGGATCTTTGACTAGTGTTTTTGCAGTAGTTACTTAAAACAGCAGTCCAAAAGAGGATATTTTTAACTTGCATGAGCCCCTTAAAAATCTTTGACTAGCATTGTTGCTGTATTTACAGTAAGAAACTGCAGAGTGTCTGTCATATAGAGGATCTTTGACTAGTGTTTTTGCAGTAGTTACTTAAAACAGCAGTTCAAAAGAGGATCTTTGGCAACACATTTTTATAGGAATACCTTCAAATAGCAGAGCCCTCCTGTCAAACAAAATATATTTGACAAGCATTTTTGCTGTATTTACAGTAAGAAACAGCAGAGTGTTTTATCATATAGAGGATCTTTGACTAGTGTTTTTGCAGTAGTTACTTAAAACAGCAGTCCAAAAATGATCTTTTTAACTTGAAGGAGCACCTTAAATATCTTTGACTAGCATTTTGTTGCTGTATTTACAATAAAACGGTGGATCTTTGACTAGCATTGTTGCTGTATTTATCGTAAGAAACAGCAGTGTTCTGTGATATAGAGGATCTTTGACTAGTGTTTTTGCAGTTGTTACTTAAAACAGCAGTTCAAAAGAGGATCTTTGTCAATTTTTTGTTGTTGTTGGAATACCTTAAAACAGCAGAGCCCTCCTGTCACGTAAAATATCTTTGCTGTTTGTTTTTATGTCAATACACCAAAAATGCTTGTCAGAGTGTTTTGTCATTTAGAGGATCTTTGACTAGTGTTTTTGCAGTAGTCACTTAAAAAGAGCAGTTGTATTTTTTGTTGTTGCATGCACAAGATCCCTACAAAGAAAGAGTATTGCTCTCTTCAAAAAAAAAAAAAAAAAGAGTTAAGAAAATAAATACAAATAAAATACTTTTGACATTTTGCTGCATTTGGTCCCTAGAAGTGTAGATTGTACTTTGAGGAACAGCAGTGACTCCTACTTTCTTTATACTTAGAGTTAAGGCCAATTAGAAGGAAAACGTGACTTGTGGTGGTTATAATGAACATGTTAGACTTTGTGACAGCCAGAACTTTAGATGGACTTGGAAAGGTTTGTGGTCCTTGACAACATTCCCCGCAGGCTGGAAGACAAACCGCTCCCGTCGTGGCGCGCTCATCAATTCCATCCTTTCAACGCTCATCACTCATCCAGGTGGCATCTCGTGCACCTCACAATCAATAGTGTCCCCGTCCAGCGTGCACGTGGGCCCAAAGCGAGCACTTGTGAGGCGACGGCACAAAACAATCAGACAGCAGCGCAGACCTCCGCCAAGGCTTGGAAATGGAATTAACGGCTAAAAACATCACTGGGAATTTGCAAGATGTACGGTCACCCAGTTCAATTTTGTTTTGCAGCGTCAGCGTCACAAACCAGCATTTTTTTTTTTGTTGAAATCCAATATTTGGTAAGTATGAGAGGGACAAGCGGTTGAAAATGGATGAATGATGTTATGATTTCCCATGTTCGATTTTCTGAATGTATGTCTATTATATATATATATATCCAATTAGGCTCTGAAAACGGGTTGCAAACAAACAAACAAATACATATATACATATATATATATACATACATATATACACATACATATACATACACATATATACATATACTGGCTGTTTTTAATATATTTAATGTACTAGTATTACAAACCCCGTTTCCATATGAGTTGGGAAATTGTGTTAGATGTAAATATAAACGGAATACAATGATTTGCAAATCATTTTCAACCCATATTCAGTTGAATGCACTACAAAGACAAGATATTTGATGTTCAAACTCATAAACTTTATTTTATTGTTTTGCAAATAATAATTAATTTAGAATTTCATGGCTGCAACACGTGCCAAAATAATTGGGAAAGGGCATGTTCACCACTGTGTTACATCACCTTTTCTTTTAACAACACCCAATAAACGATTGGGAACTGAGGAAACTAATTGTTGAAGCTTTGAAAGTGGAATTATTTCCCATTCTTGTTTTTTGTAGAACTTAAGTTGTTCAACAATCCGGGAGTCTCCGCTGTCGTATTTTACGCTTCATAATGCGCCACACATTTTCGATGAGAGACAGGTCTGGACTGCAGACGGGCCAGGAAAGTACCCGCACTCTTTTTTTTTACGAAGCCACGCTGTTGTAATACGTGCTGAATGTGGCTTGGCATTGTCTTGCTGAAATAAGCAGGGGCGTCCATGAAAAAGACGGCGCTTAGATGGCAGCATATGTTGTTCCAAAACCTGTATGTACCTTTCAGCATTAATGGTGCCTTCACAGATGTGTAAGTTACCCATGCCTTGGGCACTAATGCACCCCCATACCATTACAGATGCTGGATTTTGAACTTTGCGTTGATAACAGTCTGGATGGTTCGCTTCCCCTTTGGTCCGGATAACACAATGTCGAATATTTCCAAAAACAATTTGAAATGTGCACTTGTCAGACCACAGAACACTTTTCCACTTTGCATCAGTCCATCTTAGATGATCTCGGGCCCAGAGAAGCCGGTGGCGTTTCTGGGTGTTGTTGATAAATGGCTTTCGCTTTGCATAGTAGAGCTTTAACTTGCACTTTCAGATGTAGTGACAAACTGTATTTAGTGACAGTGGTTTTCTGAAGTGTTTCTGAGCTCATGTGGTGATATCCCTTAAAAACTGATGTCTGTTTTTGATACAGTGCTGTCTACGGGATCGAAGGTCACAGTCACGGCCATGCCGCTTACAAGGAGTGATTTTTCCAGATTTTCTGAGCCTTTTGATGATATTATGGAGCGTAGATGTTGAAATCCCTAAATTTCCTGCAATTGCACTTTGAGAAACGTTGTTCTTAAACTGTTTGACTATTTGCTCACGCAGTTGTGGACAAAGGGGTGTACCTCGCCACATCCTTTCTTGTGAAAGACTGAGCATTTTTTGGGAAGCTGTTTTTATACCCAATCATGGCACCCACCTGTTCCCAATTAGCCTGCACACCTGTGGGATGTTCCAAATAAGTGTTTGATGAGCATTCCTCAACTTTATCAGTATTTATTGCCACCTTTCCCAACTTCTTTGTCATGTGTTGCTGCCATCAAATTCTAAAGTTAATGATTATTTGCAAAAAAAAAAAAAAAAGATTTACAAATCATTGTATTCCGTTTATATTTACATCTAACACAATTTCCCAACTCATATGGAAACGGGGTTTGTACATTAACGTTCCTTTCCTGAGTAAAGATTTTGGCTCTTAGAAGATCCACGGTGAGTTCTGCATGTTGCCCACATGTGACCTGTTTGACCTCCGCTCCTTGAGCTGTCATATACTTCCCTTCCATCTCACCTCGGCATTAACCCCCGACTAGGGTCCATACTGTACTTACGGATCTGGACTAATGAATGATTCATTCCATTATGACACACAAAATGCACCCTGCGGCCCAACAGCGTCGTATATAATCTGGCTCAAAACGTATTACCGAGTCAGCAGCCGAATAACTCCACGCCGCTTTCAATTGCTCTGCTGGCCCGGCAGCTCTCCGACTGATTGTGATGAATGGCCAGCAATTTATTGAACGGCGCGGGCCAGAATAAAGCCGAGATTCTTTGGAGTAGGCCACTTTATCTATCACGAGTTACTGGAAAGATCCACAAAAACACGTCAACATAAAAGGGAGGGAGAGTTGTGCTCCAACAGAATATTTTATTTTACGAGCCACTTGTTGCTAGGCAGAATTCACAGGGCGACATTACAACTGCCCCATTGCCTGACTAAAAACAAGTTGTCACAAACAGTAGTCAGGCTTTCTGAGCTATTCCCTGGGCAACTTGGAACTTTGCTGCGCCATAAAAGTTAGGGAAGGACAGGGCCACTCGGCAGGAACAACGCCTTTACCTCCTGCTTGTGGCATCTGAAAAGCTGGAAATAAAGAGAAAACATACTGAAATAAAAAAGCCCAGAAAGACCCCTTCTGTGGGAATAAGTGTTGCACACACAAAAAAAAAAGCACAAAAAAGCCAAAGAAAAAGTAAAAGATACACTGCTCCAAATTAATCATTATATATATATATATATATTATATATATATATATATATACAGTATATATATATATATATATATATATATATATATATATATATATATATATATATATATATATGTTTATATATTTTTAAAGAGCATAAAAAAAATGTGTTCCAACCTTTTCATATATATATATATATAAAATATGAAAAAATATATATATATATTAATATATATATATATATATATATATATATATATATATATATATATATATATATATATATATATATATATATATATAAATGTAATATTTTTTATAGAGCTTAAAAAAACAGTTCCGACCTTTTCATATATATATATATATATATATATATATATATATATATATATATATATATACATATATATAAATATATACATATATATATATACATATAAATATATATATACACATATATTTATATATATATATATATATACATACATACATATATATATACATATATATATATACATATATTTATATATATACATATTTTTATATATAAATATATATATTATATATATACACACATATACATATGTATACATATATATACATATATATAAACACATACATATATACATATATAAATATATGTATATATATATATATATATATACATATACATATACATATACATATACATACACATATTTATATATATATACATACATATATATACATATATATATATATATATATATATATATACATATATATATACACATATTATACACATTATATATACATATATATATATATATATATATATATGTTTATAGATTTTTAAAGAGCATAAAAAAATGTGTTCCAACCTTTTCATATATATATATATATATATATATATATATATATATATATATATATATATATATATATATATATATTCTCTCTCATCGAGAGAATGCCAAGATTGTGCAAAGCAGTAATCAGAGCAAAGGGTGGCTATTTTGAAGAAACTCGAATATAAAACACGTTTTCAGTTATTTCCCCTTTTTTTGTTAAGTACATAACTCCACATGTGTTCATTCATAGTTGTGATGCCTTCAGGGACAATCTACAATGTAAATAGTCACGGAAATAGAGAAAATGCATTCAATGAGAAGGGTTGTCCAAACGTTTGGCCTGTACTGTATATATTTATGTATATATATATGTGTGTATATATGTATATATGTATTTGTAATAATGTATGTATATGTATATATTAATGTGCATGTATATATTTATGTGTATGTATATTTATTTGTGTGTCCAAACTTTCGGCCTGTACTGTATGTATGTATAAAAGATTGGTTTTTTTATGCTCTATAAAAATATTCGATGTATTAATAATAATCCTACTTCACGGTCAGGCTTGGAACCAGTTAGCCGCGTTAAAGGACGGACGACTGACTGCATGCATGTGTAGCCCTAACTAACTAACGAGTGCGTCCACCTGCAGACTGCTAACATTCATGTTGGTGTCAGGACCTCCCTCACCATCCAAAGTGATGACTCGGCGTGTCCGGCGCTCGCTCATATATCTGACCCAGCGAATGCCGTTTCGCCAGCCCCCACTCGGCGCCCGGCGACCAATTTGCTCCACTTCAGGGGGAGACACGTTGAAAATAAACATTAAATATTGATTTTGGGGGAATGATGGTTCCAGGCTGGAGCTCACTTTGCTTGCTTCATTTTTGCTGGTAACTGTGATGTTTGTACAGGAGGCTCGCTTTTCTTTTACAAATAGATACTGTACAGGATAAATGTGCTTCATTATGCACAGTTGACTTATTGACATGTCCCTAGTGCACTGGTGTCCAAAGTGTGGTCAGGGGGCCATTTGCAGCCCGTGGCTCAATCTATAGATACTATGATTTGTTTATTTTTTTTTTTAAACATAAAAATTAAAGTACCAATGATTGTCACACACAGACTAGGTGTGGTGAAATTTGTCCTCTGCATTGACCCATCCCTTTCACTCTGGGAGGTGAGGGGAGCAGTGAGCAGCAGCGGTCCCACGCCCGGGAATCATTTTTGGTGATTTAACCCCTAATTCCAACCCTTGATGCTGAGTGCCAAGCAGGGAGGTAATGGGTCTCATTTTTATAGTCTTTAGTATGACTCGGCCGGGGTTTGAACTCACAACCTACCGATCTCAGGGCGGACACTCCAACCACTAGGCCACTGAGTAGAATAAAAGTTGCAACGTTGACTTTAACAGCACAAAGCTTTCATGCGTTTTTTTTTTTTTTCCCACATAGCAGTCATTGTCAGGTTCAAACATTGATGACATCTATTAAACAAGACAAGAAGCAAAGAATTAAACAGACAGAATTAAATTCGGCTCAATTGAGGAGAGACGCCTCAACACGCTCTGGCAAAATATCTTTTATTTGGACTTTCCCTGATTACATGGCAACAGCTGTTTCTAAAGGGCGGGGGTTGTAAACAGCCATTGCCTTTGGTTACATTACAGTTCAAAGAAAAGTTCGGTTCAAAGAAAAGGTCGTAAAAGAGTTCAAAGAAGAGGTCGTAAAACAGTTCAAAGAAAAGGTGCTTGAGGGGAGTCCGGCCCTGCTTCCTCTCCGCTTTGTAGATCTTGGGTCAAGACACAATCTTTCTGTGGATTACAATAGAAGAAAGAAACAGAACACCTTCATGTTGCTTCCCATCCTACACAGTGGAGTTTTACAAGCCTTTTGCTTGGTAGGTTCAAAGACAGCTTTTGTCTTCTCGCCGGGAACTCGTGGCACACAATGTTTTGTGATAACTTAGATACAATTATTCTAACAGTCAATGTTCAAAAAAGAATGAACCAAAAATCAATGTTAAGAAATATTTGCCTACAAAAGGCTCCAATTACTTTACATTAAAAAAATCCACTTTGAAATTTGTTTTGTTTGCCTTAGAAAAACAAAGTTGTTTTTTTTTAAACAAAAAGGCATAAACAAAAAAAAACAAAAAACAAAATATATATATATATATATATATATATATATATATATATATATATATATATATATATATATATATATATATATATACATATATATATATATATATATATATATATATATATATATATATATATATAATTCATGACTATATGTGAAGTTGATAGAGACACAAGCGATTAATGTAAAAAAAAAAAAAAAAAAAAGACTTATTTTTTAACACTTTTATGAGGCCTTTATGGATGACTTATAGTGGCATTTGAAAAAAAAAAACTGTCATTGCTCAAAAAATTGTTAATTAGAATTTGCGTTGTTATGAATTATTAACTAATTTAAAGCTCCAATTACTTCACATCAAATATTCCACTTTGAAAGTTTTATGGGGGGAAAAGGTTGCATTTGTTCTTTTTTTTTTTCCTAAAAAAACAAGGTTTTGACAAAAAGGGCATTCAACATTTAAAAAATACTAAAAAACAACAACTTTGTATCAACAGATAGACCTGAAGTTGATCTAGAAATGTAAGTGTTGAATAATAATAATAATACATTATATGTATATATATATATATATATATATATATATATATATATATATATATATATATATATATATATATATATATATATATATATATATATATATACGCTAGCCTCTTGTGTTTTTTTCCTGACCTAACGTATAGTCCGCTCTACCCCAGTACTAAGCAATCCTTAGATTATATATATATATATATATATATATATATATATATTAAATTTTTATTTCAGGTCCCCAGGATCAAACTTGAGGGGAGCCCTAAAGGTAAAAAAAAAAGTGTATATATAGTATTGGTTTTCAAAATGGAAGATATATCACAATGCCACCGCATGCTTTAATTTTGCAGTAAGCGTCCCTCGGTGAAAACAGTTTAGACACCCCTACCCTAGACTCTATTTATGGGCATCAATTGTGAGGGGAAAATCTATAACTTATCAGTTTATCACTTGTTTGCTGTGCTTCTGAAATAAGAGGCAATCACTTTTTATGATATCATGAAGGGACAAACCCTTTCTTTTTGCTTTATGTTTCATTAATATTACCTAATCATTATTATTAAACTCCTAAAAGGGGCCTCAACCCATCCTAAATAAAACACTGCCCAAATAATTTTGACTTCATATGGTTGAAACTAGCTTTTTAAAACACGTGAAAACCTTATTTTGGTTTTATGATTTGTGAGGATGGAATTAACATATCTATTATGTAATATATTATGTAATTGTAATACTGTTCCCTTTAGCATGTATACAGTCGTGGTCAAAAGTTGACATACATACACACTGTCTTGAGTTTCCAATTATTTCTACAACTCTTATTTTTTTGTGATAATGTGATTGCAGCACATACTTGTTGGTCCCAGAAAACATTCATGAATTTTGGTTCTTTTATGAATTTATTATGGGTCTACTGAAAATGTGAGCAAATGTGCTGGGTCAAAAGTATACATACAGCAATGTTAATATTTGCTTACATGTCCCTTGGCAAGTTTACCTGCAATAAGGCGCTTTTGGTAGCCATCCACAAGCTTCCGGTTGAATTTTTGACCACTCCTCTTGACAAAATTGGTGCAATTCAGCTAAATTTGTTGGTTTTCTGACATGGACTTGTTTCTTCAGCATTGTCCACACGTTTAAGTCAGGACTTTGGGAAGGCCATTCTAAAACCTTAATTCTAGCCTGATTTAGCCATTATTTTACCACTTTTGACGTGTGTTTGGGGTCATTGTCCTGTTGGAACACCCAACTGCGCCCAAGACCCAACTTCCGGGCTGATGATTTTAGGTTGTCCTGAAGAATTTGGAGGTCATCCTCCTTTTTCATTGTCTGATTTAAGCCCAAGTTCCATTGGCAGCAAAACAGGCCCAGAGCATAATACTACCACCACCATGCTTGACGGTGGGAATGGTGTTCCTGGGATTAAAATGCATTAAAATGTAATATTGCTGGGTATTGTGGCCTAACAGCTCAATTTTTGTTTCATCTGGAGGAAAGTTCTGTAGTATATAGTATATATTAGGGATGTCCGATAATGGCTTTTTGCCGATATCCGATATTCCGATATTGTCCAACTCTTTAATTACCGATACCGATATCAACCGATATATGCAGTCATGGAATTAACACATTATTATGCCTAATTTGGACAACCAGGTATGGTGAAGATAAGGTAGTTTTTTTTTTAAATGTATAAAATAAGATAAATAAATTAAAAACATTGTCTTGAATAAAAAAGAAAGTAAAACAATATAAAAACAGTTACATAGAAACTAGTAATTAATGAAAATTAGTAAAATTAACTGTTAAAGGTCAGTACTATTAGTGGACCAGCAGCACGCACAATCATGTGTGCTTACGGACTGTATCCCTTGCAGACTGTATTGATATATATTGATATATAATGGAGGAACCACAATATTAATAACAGAAAGAAACAACCCTTTTGTGTGAATGAGTGTGAATGGGGGAGGGAGATTTTTTGGGTTGGTGCACTAATTGTAAGTGTGTCTTGTGCTTTTTATGTTGATTTAATTAAAAAAAACAAAAAAAAACGAGAAAAAAAAAAAGAAAAAAAACGATACAGATAATAAAAAAACCGATACCGATAATTTCCGATATTACATTTTAACGCATTAATCGGCCGATATTATCGGACATCCCTAGTATAGATATATATATATATATACACACACACACACACAAACAGTACATACACATATATACATACACACATACATATATAAACGTAAACGTATACGTATATAAATATACAGTACATATACACAGACACATATAAACTTACAAATACATAAATATACATACTTTGATTCCTGAGACAGAGCCATTATTGAAGGAATGGACATGAAGTGTACACTGTGGCCACGTACAACTACAGTTTGACTTTCACTGGGCTAGAAGAATAGCCGAACTCTACTACACAGCGGACATATGCCTGTAAAACAAGAACATCCTTAAATCTCTACAAAAACCCAGGTCGTGATCGTGTTAGATAACAATAAAAAACAGGCTTTGCAACACATCTTAAAAGAAAGCTCTGCCAACTCTTGCAAGTCAGGCAATCTGGTCGGACACACTTCCAATCACTGCTGTGGAGCCCATCACCATAAATATTTATGCCTTTCTCAAAGTCCATCACGTCTGCGCTTGAGGTGAAAACGCCTCCCAGTAGATGTGTTTGAAATGCATAACAGGTCATATTCTGTGTTTTGAACTGTACAATAAATCGTTTTAAAGTGTACAACAAACCAATGCACGCAGAAACTTTAGTATTTTTTTTTCTATCGACTTGTTGCGGAGGAAGAAGAAGAGCGAAGTGAACTCAGTGGGTGTGAGATCACTTACTGGACCTGCTCAAGTCAACTCGACTTGTGTGGAAAGTAATCACACGAAGGTATTGAGTGTACTAATCCAAAAATAATAATAAATGCATGAATAGAAAAATAAAAAATAAAGCATCAGCCGACTGTTTTAGTGAGTTTCAGTAATGGTGGAGATAAGTGTACTTAAATACATGATATCAACATATTGAAATAAACAAAGGTCTCATGAAGTCTTTAATATGAGATATGAAATGTGGCAAAAAGATTGTTACTACCTACCAGAGGTGTGGACTCGAGTCACATGACTTGGACTCGAGTCAGACTCGAGTCATGAATTTGATGACTTTAGACTCGACTTGACAAAATGTAAAAAGACTTGCAACTCGACTTAGACTTTAACATCAATGACTTGTGACTTCACTTGGACTTGAGCCTTTTGAATTGACATGACTTGACATGACTTGCTACTTTCCCCAAAACCCAAAGATGAAAAAGTTATTCGGGAGCGCTCCGTATTTTTCATTGTGTACTTGTCTATCAGCGTTGCGTGTGTCAGCTGGTGTGCTCTCAGTACAACAGCCAATCAAATTACATCTACTTTGTTTTCATCACACAGCATTCATCCAATCAAATTGCAGGACAACCAACGAAGAAGACATGTCCAAACCACACGCCAGTGAACAAAAAATGATACCTAAAATAACTTTGTTTGGGTATAAAAATTACGAGGTGGTCAACACAAAACGGTTTGCAGTATGCAACACATGCGGTTCGAAAATTACTGATGGAGAGGAAACAACTTCCAACTTCGTCCGGCATTTGAAGTTGCACAAAGAACGGTAAGTTTTGAATGTAAGATAACGTTTATTGGCTAAGTAACGTGACTTTTATTTGCTGTGTAGTTAAATCAGTGAGGCTGTAAACTCACTGCTAACGTTATAACGTTATTGCAAACACAGGAATCTGTTGCAGCTCACTACCTTATTCATACTTTTTGTTCAGTGATTTTTTTTTAAGCAGGGTTACGTTAGTCAATATATCACACGTAACGTTAGACGGCGGTCAGCAGCACCGCGTATTTTAGCCACCTAAAAAAAGACAAAAATAGTCAAATAAAGGTCAGTTAAAATGTATACTATATTATGAATATGTGTACCGTTTTAGCTAGCTTTCTGACATACTGTTGGTTGTTTACCTCAGTGGTCCCCAACCACCGGGCCGCGGCCCGGTACTGGTCCGTGGATCGATTGGTATCGGGCCGCACAAGAAATATATATATATTTTTTCTTTTTTTAATTAAATCAACATAAAAAACACAAGATACACTTACAAGTAGTGCACCAACCCAAAACAACTCTCTCCCCCTTTTGTTCTGGGCATTGAACATGAAGACTCTTCCTTCACTGTTCCGAGTGGCCATGAGAGTCTTGGCAGTGCCTGCCTCCAGTGCTCCAGTGGAGCGAGTTTTCAGCCATGGTGGCATCATACTACGCCCCCATCGTGCACAAATGACTGACAGACTCTTGGCTAATTTGGTCTTTTGCAAATGCAATGCAGCATAGGGCCCTGACATATAAAAAGTACAACTTTTTTGTTATGTTCACGTATATGTCATGTTTTTTCAATGTTAACACTTTTGTACAAATAAGTACATTTGCACTTTATTTTTCAATGTGTTTGTTCTGTAAAGGAATGAGTTAATGTTTAAAATGACTGGTTAATAGTGCTATTATAAAGTGCAATGTCAGCACAATTTTCTTTCCTGCAATTTAAAATGCACTTGTTTTAATAAATAAATACAGCGTTTGAAAAGCATACACAATCTGTGTTAATATATTAGTCTGTGGTTAAAAGGACTTGAAAGGACTCGAAACTCAAAATGCAGGACTTAGGACTTGACTTGAGACTTTCCAGTCTTGACTTTGGACTTGACTCGGGGCTTGCCTGTCTTGACTCGGGACTTGACTCGGACTTGAGGGCAAAGACTTGAGACTTACTTGTGACTTGCAAAACAATGACTTGGTCCCACCTCTGCTACCTACAGTAGACCTTTAACCTGACATTTAAACCAACCATTTGGTCTGTCTACTTGACTTTAGCAGTCAAAGAGCCATCCGCCCGATTGTAGCTGAGATAGGCTCCAGCGCCCCCCGCGACCCCAAAAGGGAATAAGCGGTAGACAATGGATGACCAGTTTCACAAATGAAAGAAAACAATGGGAGCCACAAAAATCTTTTGAAATTTAACATGAAATAACACTGCATACAAAGTTTTTTTTTGCTTTTTGCTATGTATAAAGCGAGGGTCTCAGACACCCGGTCTACACCTTAATATGAAAAATTTGATGTTAGCGCGGCCCGCGAGTTTTATACGAATGACACTTGACAGCGTCATTCTTGTCAACCCTCCCTATTTTTCCGGTAGACTACAAATTTCAAGGCAACTGTTCTCACGAACGTGCCGTGAAGGTACAGCATTTAACACGATGTATGGGGCTTCTGCATGTTTACGTAAGTGACAGCAAGGCATACTTGGTCAACAACCACCATACTTGCCAACCCTCCCGGATTTTCCAGGAGACTCCCGAAATTCAGCGCCTCTCCCGAAAACCTCCCGGGACAGATTTTCTCTCGAAAATCTCCCGAAATTCAGGCGGAGCTGGAAGCCACGCCCCCTCCAGCTCCATGCGGACCTGAGTGACGTCAGGTGCGCAACACAACGTAAATCGTTGGCCAACCAAAAAGTAACCCCAGTACGCTATAGCCAACATTCACCAGGAGATGGCAACAGACAAACATAGATAACTCTATTACATTATTCCCCTTTTAGAAATGTATAGAAGTTACTCAAAATAAATAAACAACCCAACCAAAAAATGCAGCAGCTCATTAAAAAACTGTACTTAAGCCACATTCTTTTTTTTTTTTTTAGTACTGAACTCTTAACCCTCATTTGTAAAAAAAAAAAATAACATGCTTATTATACAAACAGTATTTGTACACCTTTAACACAGATTTGTATACTGTCTTCAGAGATTCCGTTTTTTTTGGTGGTACTCGAAACCTTTCTGGGTACCTGCGAAAGGGTGTTCAGCATGGTTAGAAAATAGTGACAGAGAATAGAACAAGGATGGACAATTCAACCCTTAACTCAACAATGAGTAGATGAGTGTTATGTGTGTGCATATGTGTAAATAAATGAACACTGAAATTCAAGTATTTCTTTTACTTATATATATATATACACACTGTATATTGTGTATATATATATATATATATATATATATATATATATATATATACACACTGTATATTGTGTATGTATATATATATATATATATATATATATATATATATATATATATATATATATATATATAATAAAATAAATATATATACAGCTAGAATTCACTGAAAGTCAAGTATTTCGCCCCACCCCCCCACCTCCCGAAATCGGAGGTCTCAAGGTTGGCAAGTATGACAACCACACAGGTTACACTGACGGTGGAGGTATAAAAAAAATTAACACTCTTACTAATAATGCGCCACACTGTGAACCCACACCAAACACATTTCGGGAGAACATCTGCACCTTAACACAACATAAACACAACAGTACAAATACCCAGAATCCCATGCAGCCCTGACTCTTCCGGGCTACATTATACACTCCTGCTACCACCAAACCCCGCCCCCACCCCAACGTCTTTCGGGCTACATTATACACCCCCCCCCCGCTACCAAACCCGCCCACCTCAACCGACGCACAGGGGGGGGGGGATGATGTGTGAGGGAGCAGGGTTGGGGTGGGGGCGGGGTTTGGTGGTAGCAGGAGTGTATAATGTAGCCCGGAAGAGTCAGGGCTGCATGGGATTCTGGGTATTTGTTCTGTTGTGTTTATGTTGTGTTAAGGTGCAGATGTTCTCCTGAAATGTGTTTGTCATTCTTGTTTGGTTTTGGTTCAAAGTGTGGCGCATTATTAGTAAGAGTGTTAAAGTTGTTTTATATGGACACCGTCAGTGTAACCTGTGTGGCTGTTGACCAAGTATGCCTTGCTGTCACTTACGTGTGCAAGCAGAAGATGCATTAAAAAGAGGCTAGGCTGGCACGCTATTAATACAGGCAGTAGAGGGCGCTACATGCTGTACCATCACGTCACGCCCTTATTATCATTGTTAAGGTGAAAATCGGAGAATAATAATCCCGGGAGGTTTCTGCGAGAGGCACCAAAATCCGATAGTCTCCCGGGAAAATCGGGGGGGGTCAGCAAGTATGCAGCTGAGCCGCATCAGAGTGATCAAAGAGCCGCATGTGGCTCCGGAGCCGCGGGTTGCCGACCCCTGGTCTACTTACTATCTAGATCAGGGGTGCTCATTACGTCGATCGCGAGCTACCGGTCGATCTCGGAGGGTGTGTCAGTCGATCACCAGCCAGGCATTAAAAAAATAGTCCTAAAAATGAGCGATCATAAATCTTCACTATGACGTCACTTTCGTCACTTGATTGACATTCACGGCACCCGAGGGTCTTCTGAGATGACGCTGGCTGCTGCCAGCTCATTAAAATTACCGACAGGAAGGCGAGAAACACTTTATTTCAACAGACTCTGGCGTCGTACCTGTCGTCAAAACTCCAAAGACCGACTGCACAGTTGCACAATAAAAGCGCTGCTTCATCCTGCCTGCGCTAACAAAATAAGAGTCTCAGAAAGCTGGCGTGCACAAGCTAGCAAGCTACGGAGTTTGCCGAAAATACATTTCTTGTAAAGTGTATACAGAGGAGTATGGAAGCTGGACAAATAAGATGCCAAAAACCAACCACTTTCATGTGGTATTGGACAGAAAGGAGAATTTTTTTCTCCTCCATTCGAAAATGCGGACGTTATCAGCACCACTGTCTGATTCCAATCAATGCAAGTCATCAGAATCAGGTAATACACCAACTTATATTCTTGTCTTCATGAAAGAAAGGAATCTATATGTGTTAAACATGCTTGTATTAACTTTAAACACCTTTAACGTATTAACAATATTAACTACCGTATTTTCCGCACTATAAGGCGCACCTAAAAACCACAAATTTTCTCAAAAGCTAACAGTGCGCCTTATAACCCGGTGCGCTTTATTACGATTAATTTTCATAAAGTTTCGATCTCGCAACTTCGGTAAACAGCCGCCATCTTTTTTCCCGGTAGAACAGGAAGCGCTTCTTCTTCTACGCAAGCAACCGCCAAGGAAAGCACCCGCCCCCATAGAACAGGAAGCGCTTCACCCGCCCCCGGAAGAAGAAGAAAAAACGCGCGGATATCACCGTACGTTTCATTTCCTGTTTACATCTGTAAAGACCACAAAATGGCTCCTGCTAAGCGATCCGGTTCATAAAAAGACGCAATCTCTCCATCCGCACACGGATTACTACCGTATTTCACAGCAACTGAACCGCACTGTGGAACGGGAGCACGTACGGTGAATATTCGCACCACAGGGAATGAAGTCATCCTTCACTGTGGTTCTAGCTTGCCATGCTAACTTCCACCCATGGTGATATTCAAAAGGAAGACCTTGCCAAAAGAGACCTTTCCAGCCGGCGTCATCATAAAAGCTAACTCGAAGGGATGGATGGATGAAGAAAAGATGAGCGAGTGGTTAAGGGAAGTTTACGCGAAGAGGCCGGGTGGCTTTTTTCACACAGCTCCGAAGGCGAACACACCTTCACTAAGACGGGCAGACAGCCTCGGACGACATACGCCAACATTTGCCAGTGGATCGTAAATGCTTGGGCAGATATTTCGGTCACAACTGTGGTCCGAGCTTTCCGGAAGGCAGGATTCACAGAACAACAGCGACACTGACTCCCGATGACTTCTACGAGACGGAACCGGCCATTTTGGATCCCACGCTTGCGCAACTTTTCAATTCGGACACCGAAGACGAAGAATTCGAAGGATTTACGAATGAAGAATAACTTCAGAAGGTGAGCGCTATGTTTATTTTGTGTGTTGTGACATTAACGTTCGAGCAACATTATGTTACTATTGCTCTACACCATTTTGAATTTTACTATGTTTGTGATTGCACATTTGCGTACATTTTGGGACAGAGTTGTTAGAACGCTGGTTTTCAATATATTATTAAAGTTTGACTGAACTATCTGACTGTTTTTTTGACATTCACTTTAGCGCAGCGTTTTTTTGACATTCACTTTAGCGCAGCGTAGGCGCGGCTTATAGTCCGGGGCGGCTTATTGGTGGACAAAATTATGAAATAT
>NC_084553.2:58063450-58090950 GCF_033978685.3 Nerophis lumbriciformis
TTTATGTTTGTCGGCACCTAGTGCAAAAATTCCCTATCACATGAAGGTTCTGCTATTTTTAAGGACCTACCGCAAAAACACATCAAAGATCCTCATCATGACGGGAACACTGCTGTTCTGAGGACCTTCTGCATTAACACAAGTCAAAGATCCTCGATATGACAGGAACTCTCTGCTGTTTTAAAAAAAACTACTGCAAATACATTAAAAAAATCCTCTGCATGACCAGAACGCTCTGCTGTTTTTGAAGACCTACCCCAGAAACACTTGTCAAAGATTCTCTATATAACAGTTACACTCTACTGTTTTTGAGGATATTCTACAAAAACACAATGTAAATATCCTCCATATAAGAGGATCTCACTGCTGTATTTAAGAGCCCTCTGCTGTTTTTAAGGACCTATTGCACAAATACTAGTCAATTATCCTCTATATGAGAAGAGAGCTTTGCTGTTTTTAGGCACCGACCGCAAAAACAAGTCAAAAATTCCCTATCACATGAAGGTTCTGCTATTTTTAAGGACCTACTGCAAAAACACTCATCAAAGATCCTCATCATGACAGGAACACTGCTGTTTTGAGGACCTTCTGCATAATCACGAGTCAAAGATCTTCGATATGACAGGAACTCTTTGCTGTTTTTGAAAATCTACTGCAAATACATAAAAAAATCCTCTGCATGACCAGAACGTTCTGCTCTTTTTGAAGACCTACCCCAAAAACACTTGTCAAAGATCCTCTATACAACAGTTACGCTCTGCTGTTTTTGAGGATATTGTACAAAAACACAATTTAAAGATCCTCCATATAACTGAATCTCACTGCTGTATTTAAAAACCCTCTGCTGTTTTTAAGACCTATTGCAAAAATACTAGTCAATTATCCTCTATATGAGAGAATAGATTTGCTGTTTTTAGGCACCGACTGCAAAAACACAATTCAAAAATTCCCTATCACATGAAGGTTCTGCTATTTTTAAGGACCTACCGCAAAAACACATCAAAGATCCTCATCATGACGGGAACACTGCTGTTTTGAGGACCTTCTGCATTAACACAAGTCAAAGATCCTCGATATGACAGGAACTCTCTGCTGTTTTAAAAAAAACTACTGCAAATACATTAAAAAAATCCTCTGCATGACCAGAACGCTCTGCTGTTTTTGAAGACCTACCCCAGAAACACTTGTCAAAGATTCTCTATATAACAGTTACACTCTACTGTTTTTGAGGATATTCTACAAAAACACAATGTAAATATCCTCCATATAAGAGGATCTCACTGCTGTATTTAAGAGCCCTCTGCTGTTTTTAAGGACCTATTGCACAAATACTAGTCAATTATCCTCTATATGAGAAGAGAGCTTTGCTGTTTTTAGGCACCGACCGCAAAAACAAGTCAAAAATTCCCTATCACATGAAGGTTCTGCTATTTTTAAGGACCTACTGCAAAAACACTCATCAAAGATCCTCATCATGACAGGAACACTGCTGTTTTGAGGACCTTCTGCATAATCACGAGTCAAAGATCTTCGATATGACAGGAACTCTTTGCTGTTTTTGAAAATCTACTGCAAATACATAAAAAAATCCTCTGCATGACCAGAACGTTCTGCTCTTTTTGAAGACCTACCCCAAAAACACTTGTCAAAGATCCTCTATACAACAGTTACGCTCTGCTGTTTTTGAGGATATTCTACAAAAACACAATTTAAAGATCCTCCATATAACTGAATCTCACTGCTGTATTTAAAAACCCTCTGCTGTTTTTAAGACCTATTGCAAAAATACTAGTCAATTATCCTCTATATGAGAGAATAGATTTGCTGTTTTTAGGCACCGACTGCAAAAACACAATTCAAAAATTCCCTATCACATGAAGGTTCTGTTATTTTTAAGAACCTACTGCAAAAACACTCAAAGATCCTCATCATGACGGGAACACTGCTGTTTTGAGGACCTTCTGCATAAACACTAGTCAAAGATACTCGATATGACAGGAACTCTCTGCTGTTTTTGAAAAACTACTGCAAATACATAAAAAAAATCCTCTGCATGACCAGAACGCTCTGCTGTTTTTGAAGACCTACCCCAAAAACACTGGTCAAAGATCCTCTATATGACAGATACGCTCTGCTGTTTTTGAGGATGTTCTACAAAAACACAATTTAAAGATACTCCATGTGACAGGATCTCACTGCTGTATTTAAAAACCCTCTGCTGTTTTTAGGACCTATTGCAAAAACACTCATCAAAGATCCTCATCATGACAGGAACACTGCTGTTTTGAGGACCTTCTGCATAAACACGAGTCAAAGATCCTCGATATAACAGGAACACACGCTGTTTTTGAAGACCTACTGCAAATACATTTAAAAAAAATCCTCTGTGTGACAAGAACGCTCTGCTGTTTTTGAAGACCTACCACAAAAACACTTGTCAAAGATCCTCTATATGACAGTTACGCTCTGCTGTTTTTGAGGATGTTCTACAAAAACACAATTTAAAAATCCTCTTCACTGCTGTATTTAAGGGCCCTCTGCTGTTTTTAAGGACCTATTGCAAAAATACTAGTCAATTATTCTCTATAAAGAGGAGGGCTTTTCTGTTTTTAGGCACCTAGTTCAAAAACACGAGTCAAAACTCATCTATATGACAGGAACACTGCTTTATTTTACGGTATACTGCAAAAACATGAGTCAAAGATTCTCTATAGAGCTGCTGTATTTAAGGACCCTCTGCTGTTTTTAAGAACTTAATGCAAAAATTGTTAGATTAATATAATAATTAACTTTAATTTGCTTAAAGTCCGTTGCTATAGTTATTAGCTATCGTGTTCAAGCTGTACTTTTTCTATCTGTGCAAGGACAAAACTTCTTGTCTGAGGGGTGGCCTCAGACGCAGATGTTATCTTTGTTTTAGCCCGCTAACAGCCAAGGACTTCAAGGACCTCAACGAAGATAAGACGACAGCACGCAGACGAAGCAGAGACGAGGCGAAATCACAAGGCCCCCAGCACATTCCGTCACGTATTGTGCGTACTGGAGCTGCTTTGCATGATATGTGTGACCACACCTTTTAGAGGCGGCCTCAGTGATGTTGACTGTGGAACTCCTGAATAAATAGAGGGACGCGGGAGCTGTACTTTAGAGCGTAGGGCGAGACTGTGACTAAGTGTGCAGCTCCACGCGTTCTCCTCATGAGCTAAATTGAACTCTGTCTCTGTATGATTCCTTGCTTCTTGTCTGTTTAATAGATGGCCTCAGACGCAGATGTTATCTTTGTTTTAGCCCGCTAACAGCCAAGGACTTCAAAGACCTCAACGAAGATAAGCACCAGCACGCAGACGAAGCAGAGACGAGGCGAAATCACAAGGCCCCCAGCACATTCTGTCACGTATTGTGCGTACTGGAGCTGCTTTGCAAGATATGTGTGACCACTCCTTTTAGAGGCGGCCTCAGTGATGTTGACTGTGGAACTCCTGAATAAATAGAGGGACGCGGGAGCTGTACTTTAAAGCGTAGGGCGAGACTGTGACTAAGTGTGCAGGTCCATGCGTTTTCCTCATGAGCTACATTGAACTCTGTCTGATTCCTTGCTTCTTGTCTGTTTAATAGATGTCATCAGTGTTTGAACCTGACAAAAATACTCGTCAAGTATCCTCTCTGTGAGGCACACTCAAACTGCGGTACATGTGCCACTAGTGGTACGACGGCTCCATCTCGTGGGGCACGCCAAATAATCACTTAATAAATATTCAAACACAGTGTTACTGTTCAAACTGTGTGCAGTGTTAAAATGGCCCAAAGTATGAAATATACTTGCTCAATTGAACCTCTGCCTTGTTTTTAATGAATACTTAGGCTACTACGCCGCTATATGTTAATGTTGGTCATTATGGTGGTACTTGGAGAGCCAAGTGGAAACAGTTTGAGAACCGCTGCTGAGAGGAGGCACCTGCTGCAAAAATGCTTGCCAAAAATCTGTCCGCTGTTTTTAAGGACATACTGTGCTGCAAAAACACACCTCAAAGATCCTCTAAATGAGAGGAGCACTTGTTTTTAAGGACGTAGCGCAAATTGCTGCATAAGTAACGTGCCATATGCTTGGGGAAAGCGTTAACGTGGAGCTAATTAGTATGCGGGTCCGCAGGGAGACACATCGGACTCTTCGTCCTCAGGGTGTTGTTGTCTTGAAGAGGAAGAAGAGCCTAAAGAGGTCTGTTGTCGCCGCACAGAGCCAACGCTCCATTCCGCTCGTTGAGATCACACAGAGTTTGCCAGGAATTAGACACAGCCCTTGTTCCACAGCAAATGTTGGTAAGGCGATGACAGCGCGATGACAACAAAGACGGAGTCAATCCTTTCAGAACATGCCGGCAGAGTCGGCCTCTAATGAGCGGGCCGCGGGGAGTCGGCCGGTGCGGCACTCGAGCCGCATCGTGGGCCCACGCCGACTTTTCTCGGCCAAGGTCGAGCAAATGAGTCAGGTGGGGATGTCTGGCGGCGGCGGGCGGGGGCGGGGCCCGCCATCCGTCACGTCGAGACGCGCCTCGACGTGACGCCGCCCGGCTGCCGTGTCACAAGGATACTCCAAGATACTGCAGTACTACTACATGAATGATGACGTCACACTTTTAACAAGCAGTTCACGTTCGCCCCCGCTAGGATAATAATAATAATAATAATAATAACAATAATGTGTGCTTCTCAATTATTTTACGTTCCCCCCCTCCATACTTGCAAACCTTGAGACCTCCGAATTCGGGAGATTGGGGCCGAGGGGCGGGGTTAAGGGGGGAGGAGTATATTTATAGCTAGAATTCACTGAAATTCAAGTATTTCTTTATATATATATATATATATATATATATATATATATATATATATATATATATATATGGCAAAATGGGCAGGCGAAGGAGGCTGCCGTGGTGCTGGCGAGGGGACCAGCTGTGGAGCAGGCGCTGGCGCGGGGACCAGCCGTGGAGCAGGCGCTGGCGCGGGGGCCAGCCGTGGAGAAGGTGCTGGAACCGGAAGCAGCCGTGGTGCAGGGACCGGCAGCAGGTGAGCGTGCCGAACACTAATCAGAGGCAGGTGAAACCAATCAGCACCCATGGTAACCAAAACAAGCCCAGGGGTGCACAAAACCGGAACTGAGGGAGTCAAACTAAACAGAACAAAACCCAAGTCACGGATCATGACAAAAAGTGTATGTTTCTTGAATAAACGGTCATTAAAATTACAGTGCAAATGAAAATACAGCTTCACCACTTTAGTCATATTTTTTGTGCTTAAACTTCTTTATGACTTTAGCTCCAGACTTCTTCTGTTTGTTTAAGATTCTCATTACTGCCACAAGTGGTGGAAAAGTGCATTACAACAGAGTACCTCAAACCACAGCTAGAAAAAAGTATTTCTTGGTGGCCCTCTAGGAGGCGCTCACGGCCCAACTACAGTTAAGAAACACTGCTCTACACAACTATGGTCCAATTATGGTCGTTGCTATTTTTATTTTCCCATGGATTTGTCGGCCGGTGCGGCGCTCGAGCCGCATCGTGGGCCCACGCCGACTTTTCTCGGCCAAGGTCGAGCAAATGAGTCAGGTGGGGATGTCTGGCGGCGGCGGGCGGGGGCGGGGGCGGGGCCCTCCATCCGTCACGTCGAGACGCCCCTCGACGTGACGCCGCCCGGCTGCCGTGTCACAAGGATACTCCAAGATACTGCAGTACTACTACATGAATGATGACGTTACACTTTTTACAAGCAGTTCACGTTCGCCCCCGCTAGGATAATAATAATAATATTAATAATAATAATAATAACAGTAATGTGTGCTTCTCAATTATTTTACGTTCCCCCCCTCCATACTTGCAAACCTTGAGACCTCCGAATTCGGGAGATTGGGGCCGGGGGCGGGGTTAAGGGGGGAGGAGTATATTTATCGCTAGAATTCACTGAAATTCAAGTATTTCTTTATATATATATATATATATATATATATATATATATATATATATATATATATATATATATATATATATATGGCAAAATGGGCAGGCGAAGGAGGCTTCCGTGGTGCTGGCGAGGGGACCAGCTGTGGAGCAGGCGCTGGCACGGGGGCCAGCCGTGGAGAAAGTGCTGGAACCGGAAGCAGCCGTGGTGCAGGGACCGGCAGCAGGTGAGCGTGCCGAACACTAATCCGAGGCAGGTGAAACCAATCAGCACCCATGGTAACCAAAACAAGCTCAGGGGTGCACAAAACAGGAACGGAGGGAGTCAAACTAACAGAACAAAACCTAAACAAAACATGATCCGGGCCACGGACCATGACAGTAACCCCCCCCCCCCCCCCCCCGGGACAGATTCCAGATGTCCACAGAATACCAAAAAAAGACCAAGTTCAAGAGTCACAGGAGGGCGGAGGGAGGACTTGGTGGTGGATCGCCAGGCCAAGTGTCCCCGAATCCACCGAGGACAAGTCAAATGGTGGCGGCGAGTGGAACGCCGCTGCAGCAGGCGAGGCGTGCGACCACATCAGTGGCCGTTGAGAAGATGGACGCGAGTGACGGCAGAACCTCAGCAGCCTTTGAGTCCTACGCCCAAGTCGTGGACGTCGCTGCTGTCTGCGCCAAGGGCGTCCATTAATTGGCCACTGAGGGCACTGAGGGCACTGCGTGCGGGCGCCTCATGGCTGCTTGTGCTGCAGGCCAGCTGGAGGTCGCAGTGGCAACGACGCTGGAGATGAGAGCGGCGCCGTGGGACGGCCCGCCTGAGACGAGGAAGACGGAGGCACCTCTGGAAATTGAGCGGCAGGCGAAGGAGGCTGCCGTGGTGCTGGCAAGGGGACCAGCCGTGGAACAGGCGCTGGCGCGGGGGCCAGCCGTGGAGCAGGCGCTGGCGCGGGGACCAGCCGTAGAACAGGGACTGGCAGCAGGTGAGCGTGCCGAACACTAATTAGAGGCAGGTGAAACCAATCAGCACCCATGGTAACCAAAACAAGCCCAGGGGTGCACAAAACCGGAACTGAGGGAGTCAAACTAAACAGAACAAAACCCAAGTCACGGATCATGACAAAAAGTGTATGTTTCTTGAATAAACGGTCAATAAAATTACAGTGTAAATGAAAATAGAGCTTCACCACTTTAGTCATATTTTTTGTGCTTAAACTTCTTTATGACTTCTTCTGTTTGTTTAAGATTCTCATTACTGCCACAAGTGGTGGAAAAGTGCACTACAACAGAGTACCTCAAACCACAGCTGGAAAAAAGTATTTTCTGGTGGCCCTCTAGGAGGCGCTCACAGCCCAACTACGGTTAAGAAACACTGCTCTACACAACTATGGTCCAATTATGGTCGTTTCTATTTTTATTTTCCCATGGATTTGTCCTACATTACACATTCAGTTAGAGCGAATGTGTAATGCGATGCTACTGCTAGCTCCCGTCAAGTTAACTTCGGAATTCATTTAGAAAAACTAATGTAAAAAAAAAAAAAAAACAGTTAAAAAAATGAATGATTTATTGCTGTCATTTGAATACATTTACAAACAGCCCAGATTCTTCTGATGACATTTGGAGCAGGGATGTGAATGTTTTTCTCCTCCAGCATATTTAATCGCGAGCAGGCAGGTGATGCTCATTAAATATGCATGCTTTGGCTCTTATCTCCAAACTCTCAAGTCTGCACAAGGAGACGCGCTCCGCTCACGCGTGATACAAGCTGGACATGCATACTGCATCGTGGTGGAAAACATGTCAGGGCCGCTCCGTGCTGCTCTGGCTGGCCCACTTGTAAGACCACGTGACCCCCGCCCCCCCCCCCCCCCCCCACCACCACCACCCACCCACCCCCACACCCCACCAGAGAGTCGGAGCATCAGCGCTTCTCAGCCAATCGTCCATCAATGTGTCCGATTGTAGGGGCCGAAAGCAACGAGGGGCAGTTTTCGCTCGTTTCTAAAGGGGGTGCGTTCACACTTGTTTTCCTTTTGGTCAAATTTGAACGCAGTCCAGGACCCAAACAAAGACATATAGTCTTGAGCAAGTATCAGTGGATATCAATAGTTATTGATATTTCTTATGACCTATTGAAAATAAGGACCAGGAGAAAAATATATGAAATGCAGACATTTTCATTTCAAAGGTAACCTTCCTCTGATTATAATGCCCTCAGATATCAAGGCAAAGGCCGATAAATGTTTTAAAATGTAATATCGGAAATTATCGGTATTGGTTTCAACCTCCCAATTTTCCCGGGAGACTCCCAAATTTCAGTGCCCCTCCCGAAAATCTCCCGGGGCAACCACTCTCCCGATTTCCACCCGGCCAACATAATTGGGGGTGTGCCTTTAGTGGTCCTCTACAACCTGTCGTCACGTCCGCTTTCCCTCCATACAAACAGCGTGCCGGCCCAGTCACATAATATATACGGCTTTTACACACACACACAAGTGAATGCAAATCATACTTGGTCAACAGCCATACAGGTCACACTGAGGGTGGCCGTATAAACAACTTTAACACTGTTACAAATATGCGCCACACTGTGAACCTGTCACACCGCGGTGAGGGAAGTCTTGTCTTGGTTTTTTCTGTCTTGTGATTTACATGTTTTATTTTGAAAAGCAACTCCTCTTGTTTCAGATCACGGGTCCTTCCTCTTGTGTCACCAGTCTGACATCATTCCTGACCCTTGATTGTTTCCACCTGTTTCCCATTACCCTCATGTTCTATATAAGCCCATGCCTCCCCTTGTTCTGTGCCAGATTGTCTCGAGCTTCTGTGCCTGTCTTGCGTTCCATGTTCATGTTCATGTCCATGCCTTGCCTTGTCCCACGTCTACGTCCTTGCTTCCAGAATATCCCACGCTGTAATTTTGAATTAACTTTTTCTCCTCCCTCAGAGCGACTTTTGTTATTCAACCTTTTTTCTACCGCAGTGGTGAGTTATAATTTTTCCCTAATGATTTTTCCTCAAAGTTTTTGAGTGATTTTTTGTTTACATTTATTAGAGTAGTAAGTTTTATAGTCTTTATTTTCTTCCTCCTGTTGGAGCGTTTTTTGTTAACGTTTTTTGATAACAGATACGGTGTTAATTATTATTGTCCTTATTTTTGTATTTCCTCCTTTTGGAGTGATTTTCGGTTTTTCCCTTTTGGAACATTTTGTCGATATTTATTTTTGTAATTTCATAGTATTTGAATTTACCCGGCTCTGGAGGCTTAAAGAGTTTTTCAAAATAAAAGCTTTATTTGGAATCACATCTCTGCATCTGAGTCCCTTCCTTCGTCCAAGCTTGACAGAACCCACACCAAACAAGAATGACAAACACATTTCGGGAGAACATCCGCACCGTAACACAACATAAACACAACAGAACAAATACCCAGAATCCCTTGCAAAACTAACTCTTCCGGGACGCTACAATATACCCCACCGCTACCACCAAACCCTGCCCCCCCCAACCCCGTTCTCTTATTTTGGAAAACTTTGTTTTTGATTGATTGATTGAGACTTTTATTAGTAGATTACACAGTACAGTACATATTCCGTACAATTGACCACTAAATGGTAACACCCCAATAAGTTTTTACACTTGTTTAAGTCGGGGTCCACGTTAATCAATTCATGGTAAAGTTACATTGTTTAATGCATCCAGCGGGGCATCACAACAAAAGTATCGGAATCGGTAATTAAGAGTTGGACAATATCAGATATGGGCAAAAAAGCCATTATCGGACATCTCTAGTTATCTAGCATGAAAATCAATAAATCAATCACACTGAACACTTAAAAATACCGTATATTCCGGACCATAGGGCGCACCGGATTATAAGGCGCACTGCTGATGAATGTTTTTTTTTTTTTTTTACTTTTTTCATACACAGTAAAGGCCAAAATATTGGGACACACCTTCTCATTCAATGCGTTTTCTTTATTTTCATGACTATTTACATTGTAGATTGTCACTGAAGGCATCACAACTATGAATGAACACATAACAAAAAAAGAGGAAATAACTGAAAACATGTTTTATATTCTAGTTTCTTCATAATAGCCACCCTTTGCTCTGATTACTTTTTTTGCACACTCTTGGCATTCTCTCGATGAGCTTTAAGAGGTAGTCAACTGAGAAGGTTTTCACTTCACAGGAGTGCTTTGAAGCTCGTTAAGAGAATGTCAAGGTTTATCCGTTATACAGTGCTCAATACCGGGGTAGAGCGGGGTCCCCTGAAGAGCAGGGAAACCTGCGAAAACAGGCTTGTCGGGATGAAATAGCATCTGTGTTTTTTCCTGACCTAACGTGTATAGTGAATATATATATATATATATATATATATATATATATATATATATATATACACAGTCGCGATCAAAAGTTTACATACACTTGTAAAGAACATAATGTCAATGCTGTCTTGAGTTTCCAATAATTTCTACAACTCTTATTTTTTTGTGATAGAGTGATTGGAGCACATACTTGTTGGTCACAAAAACCATTCATGAAGTTTGGTTCTTTTATGAATTTATTATGGGTCGCCTGAAAATGTGACCAAATGTGCTGGGTCAAAAGTATACATACAGCAATGTTAATATTTGGTTACATGTCCCTTGGCAAGTTTCACTGCAATAAGGCGCTTTTGGTAGCCATCCACAAGCTTCTGGTTGAATTTTTGACCACTCCTCTTGACAAAATTGGTGCAGTTCAGCTAAATGTGTTGGTTTTCTGACATGGACTTGTTTTTTCAGCATTGTCCACACATTTAAGTTAAGACTCTGGGAAGGCCATTCTAAAAACCTTAATTCTAGCCTGATTTAGCCATTCCTTTACTACTTTTGACGTGTGTTTGGGGTCGTTGTCCTGTTGGAACACCCAACTGCGCCCAAGACCCAACCTCCGGGCTGATGATTTTAGGTTGTCCTGAAGAATTTGGAGGTAATCCTCCTTTTGCATTGTCCCATTCAAAGCACCAGTTCCATTGGCAGCAAAACAGGCCCAGAGCATAATACTACCACCACCATGCTTGACGGTGGGCATGGTGTTCCTGGGATTAAAGGCCTCACCTTTTCTCCTCCAAACATATTGCTGGGTATTGTGTTTCATCTGACATCACATGGACAAAGATAAGACCTTCTGGAGGAAAGTTCCGTGGTCAGATTAAACAAAAACTTAAACCTAATTTTTTTTAACCCAATGCGGCCCCCGAGTCAAAACATTTGGGGACCCCTATTTTAGTGCATGTAAACATTAAGTGTGTGTGAGGTGGCAATGTTGGGTTCACGGTGGGCTGGGGGACCCTTCAGGAGTTTTTTGTATGGGGGCCCAGAATTCAGCCGCATTAGCCTTACATTAGCCACAATCGAACAGAAAGCAGAGTGAAAAATCTCCAAAAACACTAAAAGGAGTGTAAAGTATGTTATCTGGAAGACGCCATGATTTTTGAGGGGTGTGCAAATTATTGATTTTTTAAATCTGATATATCACACTTCAGAATTGTGATCAATGACAATGATTGACTTGTGTGCTTGTAGACCAGGCCTGGGCAATTATTTTGATTCGGGGGCCACATTTAGAGAAAAAAATGTGCCTGGGGGCCGGTATATCTATTTTCATGAAAACTAATACAAAACCTCACAATAATGTCTGATTGTATGCTAAAAACGTCACGACAGACCGCCTTAAAAAACGTAATGGAATTTTACATTTTTCTATGAACGATAAAACACGGAAAATTGACAACATATGAATGTCACAACCCCTTTCGATCGACACATTTTACAATCAAGTGAAATGCAACAAAAATGCAACAAACAGTGAAATATGAACGCGGAGGGTACAAAATAAACCCACCTACAATCTGATACATCTGATACATCACTAAGCTTTAGAACTTTGTTTTGAAAATCTCCTTCAGCGTCTGTGGAAACGCTTCCCGCCCACACTGCTTGGTGCCTCGTCTGAGCTGTTGTGACGTCGATTACCATAGTAACTAATTAGCTGACCATAGTAACTAATTAGCTGACCATAGTAACTAATTAGCTGACCATAGTAACTAATTAGATTACCATCATACTTGCCAACCCTCCCGGATTCTCCGGGAGACTCCCCAAATTCAGCGCCTTTCCCGAAAACCTCCCGGGACAAATTTTGTCCCGAAATTCAGGCGGAGCTGCAGGCCACGCCCCCTCCAGCTCCATGCGGACCTGAGTGACATGTCGACAGCGGCCAGCCTGTTTTCACGTCCGCTTTCCCACAATATAAACAGCGTGCCTGCCCAATCACGTTATAACTGTAGAATGATCGAAAGGAAAGTTCTTGGTTTCTTATGTGGCTTTATTGTTAGGCAGTTTCATTAAAGTCCTCCCAGCGCGGCAACAACACACAACAACAGCAGTCACGTTTTCGTCTACCGTAAAGCAGTTCGTCTGCCGTAAACAGCAATGTTGTGACACTCTTAAACAGGACAATACTGCCATCTACTGTACATGCATATGTGACAATAACATCTAGGGCTTTTAGAGAGTGCAGTGCACAACTGCTATACTATATATATATATATATATATATATATATATATATATATATATATATATATATATATATATATATATATATATATATATACATATATATATATATATATATATATATGTATTTACATATATATATATACAATAAAATATATATATATATATATATATATATAGCTAGAATTCACTGACTGTCAAGTATTTCATATATATATATATATATATATATATATATATATATATATATATATATATATATATATATATATATATATATATATATATATATATATATATATATATATATATATGAAATACTTGAGTATATAAATATATATGTATATATATATATATATATATATATATATATATATATATATATATATATATATTATATATATAAATATATATTATATATTTACCTTCCGAAATCGGAGGTCTCAAGGTTGGCAAGTATGATGACCATAGTAACTAATTAGATGACGATAGTAACGAGTATATCATCCAAAAGCGCAAATTTCAAGCATTGAAAGACTTTGTATAGTTCAAGACTTACGGTCAATAGAAAACATCACTGCACATCATAATGGCAGCTACACTTTCCAGCTTTAACATCTAAAAAAAATTATTTGGGAATGTCCGGCGGGCCATATTGAAAAGCTCAACGGGCCGCATGTGGCCCCCGGGCCTTAGTTTGCCCAGGTCTGTAGTAGATGGAGCAGTTACGTGAACATAACATGAGAAAATGTAGTTTTGTCCTAATCATACATACAATAGACAAATAAAATCCGGCTTCTTCTCCATCTTCTCGTTATGGTCGCCATCGAGAGTTTCGCATCGCATGTTGTTTGGCAAGATGCCTCGCCAGCGGTTTGCAGGCAATTAGGAGAATAACAGCTCGTCCTTTTCCAGCGGCTCCCATAACAGCCGTATCAGCGGCAACATCTTGGGAGAACAAGACGCTTACTGTGTGAGAAACGGCGCGTCCCAGTAGGACGGCCTCCGTAACTACCGCAACGTTGGGCGGGGTAAGCTAGCACGCCGCTAATTAGTCCTTCAGATGATGTCTTTTTATAAAGCGGGGCTGCAATAAAAGTGCGATTTCTTTTTATTGTGATCAGCCTATTAGCGTAACGGGGAGGAACACGACAATTAATACTTCCTGTGCAATCACTTTCGAAATGGCGTTTTTTTTTTTTTTTTCCACGCTTAACATTTGCTGAGCAACAATAGTGAGAATAAAAACATGCATGTTAGCATTAGTTATCGTGTTATTAAAGGCCTACTGAAACCCACTACTACCGACCACGCAGTCTGATAGTTTATATATCAATGATGGAATCTTAACATTGCAGCACATGCCAATACGGCCGGGTTAGCTTACTAAAGTGCAATTTTAAATTTTGCGCGAAATATCCTGCTGAAAACGTCTCGGTATGATGACGCCTGCGCGTGACGTCACGGATTGTAGAGGACATTTTGGGACAGCATGGTGGCCAGCTATTAAGTCGTCTGTTTTCATCGCAAAATTTCCACAGTATTCTGGACATCTGTGTTGGTGAATCTTTTGCAATTTGTTCAATGAACAATGGAGACAGCAAAGAAGAAAGCTGTAGGTGGGAAGCGGTGATTTGCGGCAGGTGTTGTGCCGGATAACGCACCCCTGCCGTAGAATGCACCCTCTGACTGTTGTGCCGGATAACACAGCTAATGTTTCATTGCTTACATTCCCGAAAGATGACAGTCAAGCTTTACCATTGACCTGTGGAGAACTGGGACAACAGAGACTCTTACCAGGAGGACTTTGAGTTGGATGCGCAGACGCGGTACCGTGAGTACGCATGCAGCTGCGGCTTCCAAACATTTGATCGCTTGCCCGTACGTGCGTGCCGCTATGTGCATGTCACGTACGTAACTTTGGGGACTTTGGGGAAGTATATATGCTGTATGAACTTTGGGGAGGTGAACGGTACTTTGGGCTGTGGGATTGAGTGTGTTGTGCAGGTGTTTGAGTTGTATTGGCGGGTTATATGGACGGGAGGGGGGAGGTGTTTGTTATGCGGGATTAATTTGTGGCATATTAAATATAAGCCTGGTTGTGTTGTGGCTAATAGAGTATATATATGTCTTGTGTTTATTCCCAGCTGAATATCAGGTCCCACCCGCCTCTCACAGCATCTTCCCTATCTGAATCGCTCCCACTGCCCTCTAGTCCTTCACTCTCACTTTCCTCATCCACGAATCTTTCATCCTCGCTCAAATTAATGGGGAAATTGTCGCTTTCTCGGTCCGAATCGCTCTCGCTGCTGGTGGCCATGATTGTAAACAATGTGCGGATGTGAGGAGCTCCACAACCTGTGACGTCACGCTACTCGTCTGCTACTTCCGGTACAGGCAAGGCTTTTTTTACCAGCGACCAAAAGTTGCGAACTTTATCGTCGATGTTCTCTACTAAATCCTTTCAGCAAAAATATGGCAATATCGCGAAATGATCAAGTATGACACATAAAATGGACCTGCTATCCCCGTTTAAATAAGAAAATCACATTTCAGTAGGCCTTTAAACCATATTACAACAATAAAATGCAGGTGTGTCCACTTTTACAGTATTTTCCGGACCATAGGGCGCACCGGATTATAAGGCGCACTGCGGATGAGCGGGTCTAGTCAGGTCTATTTTTATACAAAAGGCGCTTCGGATTAAATAGGGCGCATAAAAGGGGTCATATTATTATAATTTTTTTCTAAATGTAAAACACTTCCTTGTGGTCTATATAACATGAAATGGTGGTTCTTTTGTCAAAATGTTGCATAGATTATGTTTTACAGTGTCAAAAAATGGAGCTAACTGTTTTAATGACATTCAGACTTTACTTAATTCAATAACAGAGTAGCATCTCCTCATCCGGAAACAACAACACCGGAAATGTGTCCCGTGAAAAAACGTCCGACCAGAACTCTCTAATAACTAAAGTTCCTTGGGTGAATAATGTAAACTCACCACACCGGTATGTTTTAGTGCTTTCATGGCGAGTTTACTGACAGATATAAGTAAGAACTTTACACTACTTTATATTAGAAATGGCAACAGCGGAGGATGAATGTGCCATAACAAGAAGATAAAGAAAAAGAAGAAGCCTATAGACTACGGTGTCGGCACGGACTACAAAAGACGGACGCGTGTCAGAAAAATTGCATGTAAATTAGCAAAAAACTTTCCGTTCTCTGAGTTCCCAGTGAACAGATGAAAGCTGTCTTTGTTGCACCAAGCCAAAGGCTTGGAAAATTCCATTGTGTACTATGGGAGGAGACGGGAGGGGGTTTATCTATTGTGATCCAAGATTTGCCCAAGCTCGATCCAGGACCAGCCCAAGCCCGAGGCATCTTTTTCTTTTGTGTTAATGTGACCGAAAACAATGGCTGTTTACATACCCCGTTCCTTTAGAAACAGCTGTCATTATGTAAACAGGGAAAGTACAAATAAAAATAAGTGGCGTACGATCTTTCGCCAGAGCGTAGGTGACACTAAAAGAGGTTTACAGGTTGACAAGTTTCTCCTCAATTGAGACAAATTGAATTATGTCTGTTTAATTCCTTGCTTCTTGTCTCGTTTGATAGATGTCATCAGTGTTTGAACCTGACACGCGCGTAAATGTTCAGATCTTATGCAGATCCCAAATACAGATCAGCAGGTACCAGAAGGTAAGAAAAGTTGCTTTTGCGTAATATTGTGAAACAAAACGCCAGTTAATGTCTTATCGTGCACACACACCATAATAATACTCGTATGTTGAAGCACATAAGCCGGTCTGCATCTCTTTATTTGCACATGCAGTCTTAGTAGATCACACGCAACACGCCCACTAGGAGTACACGCTATTTCATGGTTTGCACGAGCTGTCTTAGTAAATCAGGCCCTTTTTCTGCACTATACTGAAGGAGAATGAGTCGATAAGGCGTTATCAGTGGCCTAGTGGTTAGAGTGTCCGCCCTGAGATCGGTAGGTTGTGAGTTCAAACCCCGGCCGAGTCATACCAAAGACTATAAAAATGGGACCCATTACCTCCCTGCTTGGCACTCAGCATCAAGGGTTGGAATTGGGGGTTAAATCACCAAAAATGATTCCCGGCCGCGGCCACCGCTGCTGCCCACTGCTCCCCTCACCTCCCAGGGGGTGAACAAGGGGATGGGTCAAATGCAGAGGACAAATTTCACCGCACCTAGTGTGTGTGTGACAATCATTGGTACTTTACTTTAAAATGATATCTAAACGTTGCACATGTATCCATGAAAATTTGGGAAAGCTGCTAATGACGCGTATGACGGAGAAGCAGCTTTGATGACATACCATAAAAGTCCACACATTATTAATACTACAACTTAAACAACTGTGGAGTACATTCTATTGTCTTGTTTTCTACAATGTTCTAATCTAAAAGCTTTTTTAAAGGCATGTTACAGGCTGCAACTAAACTAATTTGATAATCGATTAATCTGTCGATTCTTACTTCGATTAATCGATTGATAATCGGATAAAAGAGACAAACTACATTTCTATCCTTTCCAGCATTTTATTGAAAAAAAAAACAGCATACTGGCACCATACTTATATTGATTATTGTTTCTCAGCTGTTTGTAAATGTTGCAGTTTATAAATAAAGATTTATATAAAAAAATAAAAAAAATAAAAAAAGTAGCCTCTGCGCATAGTATAAATCCAACGAATCGATGACTAAATTAATCGCCAACTATTTTTATAATCGATTTTAATCGATTTAATCGATTACCGTATTTTTCGGAGTATAAGTCGCACCGCAGTATAAGTCGCACCTGCCGAAAATGCATAATAAAGAAGGAAAAAAGCATATATAAATCGCAAACTATGAAAAAAACTGCAACTTATAGTCCAAAAAATACGGTAGTTGTTGCAGCCCTAGTTCAAATTGATCTGTTTTGGGGGGCAAGCACTATTGACTTCATTTTGCAATTGTGTTATTTCATTCAAAGATTTTTCACAAATATGACTATTTTACTCAAGCAATTGTGTCATTCTCTTGATAATGTTACACTTGAGTTTTTCACGAATAAGCTCGATGATAAAAAACAAACAAAAAACTTTCAAAGTAAAGGCAAAAAATCTTGGAAATGTATCTATCACCTAAACTGGCCCTGTATTCACTTGGTATCTGTTAGGAAAATGTTCAGTATCGGCCTATGCAATCCTACTACGTACTTTGTTTTGATCATGCATAAAGTCAGTTCAAAGTTTTAAAAAAAGTTAAAAAAAAAAAGTAGGACGAAGTAGAGTGATTATTACATTTTAACAGAAGTGTAGATAGAACATGTCAAAACAGAAGGTATTAACAGGAAATGAACAAGTAGATTAATAATCAATTTTCTACTGCTTGTCCGTCATAATTTGGACATAATAATAGAACGGGAAATGACATAATATGTTACTGCATATGTTCATCCATCCATCCATTTTCTACCGCTTGTCCCTTTTGGGGTGGCGGTGGGTGCTGGAGCCTATCCCAGTCAGCAGTCAAATTAAGAGCCTTTGATTGCAATATGAAACATATGTTTTAATGTATCATAAGATTTTCTGTTCAAATTAGGCCAATAATGAACGTTTTGTGGGGTTCATTTATTTCAAAAAGTATCGAAAAACATTTTGGGACCGGTACCAACATATTGGTACTGTGACAACACTAGTCTGCATCCTGATAGTTTTGCTATCACTGCTATTTTTTTTCCTTTTCAGCGGAATTACGCACACCACGCTGCAAAGGAATCGCCTCCAAAAACTCAAATACTCCGACTGGAACTCCTTTCTGCGATTTCCCCAGCTTTTTAAAAGCCTGGCGGAACGACGAGTTGCGGCTCCAAGTGCGGGGTGGCGGCTGCGTGTCCGTGGGGAGACGTTGAAAGGATGCTTGCTTTCATTCGGACCAGGTCAGTGGTGCAGCTGGAGGCCCCAGAGGGCGTTCTAAAGAGCTGAGCTAACATTTTGAGACAGCGCGAGGAGCTGACTGGAGTGGGCCGCGCCGCTTTTAGCTCACCCAGTGGATCTGTCGGTCTGGTAATGTAGTTTGGGTTTCGTGGCGGTCGGAAGCCTCGGCACGACCTGCAGTTAAAAAAAAGGCCTGGAGCGAGTCTTACGGCCATTTTATCCTGATGCCTTCTGCAAAGGTTACCAGGGTTGTCCGCTTTGTCCTCAATACAAGCTTTTAAACGGTGTGATGAAACGCAATGGTGCACTTAGCTTCTTTGGTTACATAGCTGCAGTGAATTTGAACATGGGATTTTTTTAGTGAGTCATTTCCTAACTTGGTAGACATACAAAGGGCTGATTGGTTTCGGTGGTGATTGACTGCAGTGTGAAGTTTAAGAGGTCCGCTTTGTTAAAGTTTACTATAATGACGTCAAAAATCTATTTCTAACAAACCACATTGAGTCACACCTCTAATTAACGGTCTTGATGACGGCTTTCCTGACATGTGATTGTTTTGTAAATATGCCCTTAGGTTTTGACATAATGACCAAAAAACACGTGTTTTCCTTTACAATGTCACCAAACCTCACCACTTATGAAAGTCCCAAAATATTAGTGGATTTGAACATGGGAAACACAAAACTTATGGAATTGCTCTTTTTTTTTTAGTGAGTCATTTCCTAACTTGGTAGACATACAAAGGGCTGATTGATTTCGGTGGTGATTGACTGCAATGTGAAGTTCAACAGCTCCCCTTGGTTAAAGTGTACTAGTAATGACATCAAAAATATATTTCTAACAAACCCCATTGAGTCATACCTCTAATTGATGGTCTTGATGGCGGCTTTCCTGACATGTGATTGTTTTGTAAATATGCTCTGTGGTTTTGACGTAATGACCAAAAAACATGTGTTTTCCTTTAAAACGTCACCAAGCCTCACCACTTCTGAAAATTCCAAAATAACACAAATACACGTAATATTCATAATTCTTTCCATTTTTTATAAGTCAGATTCTCTCCAAACTTGGTGGATATTTAATAGCTCAATAAACACTAATTTTGTAACAGGTAATTATATTTGTGCTTAAGGTCAAAATTCACAGATAAAGTGAAAAATAAATTTGCAACAAACCACAATGAGTCACACCTCAAATTAACGGTCTTGATGATGGCTTTCCTGACATGTGATTGTTTTGTAAATATGCCCTTAGGTTTTGATGTAATGACTAAAAAACATGTTTTCCTATTAAATGTCAACAAGCATCACCACTTATGAAAATTCCAAAATAACACAAATACACGTAATATTCATAATTTTTTCCATTTTTTAAAAGTCAGATTCTCTCCAAACTTATGGAATTGCTCTTTTTTTAGAGAGACATTTCTTAACTTGGTAGACATACAAAGGGCTGATTGGTTTCGGTGGTGATTGACTGCAGTGTGTAGTTCAACAGCTCCCATTGGTTAAAGTGTACGATGTAGTGACGTCAAAAATCTATTTCTAACAAACCACATTGAGCCACACCTCAAATTAACGGTCTTGATGACGGCTTTCCTGACATGTGATTGTTTTGTAAATATGCCCTTTGGTTTTGACGCAATGACCAAAAAACATGTATTTTCCTTTAAATTTTCACCAAACCTCACCACTTATGAAAGCCCCAAAATAACAAAAATAAGCCTAATATTCGTCATGTTTCCATTTTTTTTTTGTTTTTTAATCAGATTCTATCCAAACTTGGTGGATATTTAGTAGCTCGATAAACTAATACATTTTGTTGTACTAAAGGTCAAAATTCACAGATAAGTGAAAAATCTATTTGCAACAAACCACAATGACTCACACCTTAAATTAACGGTCTTGATTACGGCTTTACTGACATGTGATTGTTTTGTAAATACGCCTTCAGGTTTTGACGTAATGACCAAAAAACACGTGTTTTCCTTTAAAATGTCATCAAACCTCACCACTTATGAAAGTCCCAAAATATTACAAATACACTTAATATTCATCATATTTTACCGTTTAAAAAAAAAATCTGATTCTCGCCAAACTTGGTGGATATTTAGTAGCTCAATAAACACTAATACATTTTGTAACGGACAATTACATTTTTGCTTATTCACAGATAAAGTGAATAATGTATTTGCAACAAACCACAATGACTCACACCTCAAATTAACGGTCTTGATTACGGCTTTCCTGACATGTGATTGTTTTGTAAATACACCTTTAGGTTTTGACGTAATGACCAAAAAACACGTTTTCCTTTAAAATGTGACCAAGCCTCACCACTTATGAAAATTACAAAATAACACAAATACACCTAATATTCATAATTGTTTCAATTTTTTTTAAGTCAGATTCTCTCCAAATGTATAGAATTGCTCTTTTTTTAGTGAGTCGTTTCCTAACTTGGTAGACATACAAAGGGCTGATTGGTTTTGGTGGTAATTGACTGCAGTGTGAAGTTCAACAGCTCCCCTTGGTCAAAGTGTACTAGTAATGACATCAAAAATCAATTTCTAACAAACCACATTGAGTCACACCTCAAATTAACGGTCTTGATGACGGCTTTCCTGACATGTGATTGTTTTGTAAATACGCCTTTAGGTTTTGACGTAATGACCAAAAAATATGTTTTCCTTTAAAATGTCACCAAACCTCACCACTTATAAAAGTCTCAAAATATTACAAATACACTTAATATTCATCATATTTTTCCATTAAAAAAAAAATCAGATTCTCTTTAAACTTGGTGGATATTTAGTAGCTCAATAAACACTAATTTTGTAACGGATAATTAAATTTTTGCTTAAGGTCAAAATTCACAGATAAAGTGAAAAATCAATTTGCAACAAACCACAATGAGTCACACCTCTAATTAACGGTCTTGATGGTGGCTTTCCTGACATGTGATTGTTTTGTAAATACGCCCTTAGGTTTTGACGCAATGACCAAAAAACAAGTATTTTCCTTTAAAATGTCACAAATCATCACCACTTATGAAATTCAGAAAACACAAGTCCACCTAATCACCATATTTTCCAACATTTTTTATTAGATTATCTCTAAACTTGGTGGGTATTCAGTAGCTCAATAAACAGTCAACTGGCTCAGTTTGCAACAAATGAGATTGTTTGGAAAACATGCCCTCAGGGTTTGGCGTACCATGTATTTTCTTTTAAAAAGTCACCAAGCCTCATGATTTATTAAAGTCCCAATACAACACTAAAATCCTTAAAAGGGGGACTGCGCTTTTTTTGGAGTTTTGCCAATCATCTACAATTTTTAAATGAGACAAGCACATGTATGTTTTTCTTTTGTTGATGCATTCTAACTCGTAAATAACCGCCATTAAAGTGCTCTACAAACCATCCAAAAACCTTCCTCCAAGTTTTATATACTGTGCTTGCTGTAAGGACAATATATACTGTATGTAAGGCAGTAGAGATGTAAAATATTTTTCGATTGAATTGCGATTGATTTTGTAACGATTCTTATTCGATTAAAAAAATCAAAACTCAATTTAAAAAATAAATTAAAATAATGTATATATATATATATATATATATATATATATATATATATATATATATATATATATATATATACATTTTTTTTTTTTTTTTTTTTTTTTTTTAATCTGTCCTGTCCAGCCACTCAGAGAAATCCTATTGTTATTGTAGTTGTTGCCTTATTTGTATTTGACTCTATGAAATGTTTCGGTATAATTTTATTTTTTTTGTAAGTAATAATTTATCAGCGCTGTTTGTCTATTTTATGAAGGAATGTAGTTACCGTATTTTTCGGACTATAAGTCGCAGTTTTTTTCACAGTTTGGCCGGGCTCCAGTGCGACTTATATATGTTTTTTTCCTTCTTTATTATGCATTTTCGGCAGGTGCGACTTATACTCCGAAAAATACGGTAATCATAAAACTGGCACCAATCTCATTAAAGTAATCAAGGTGAGTTTGCTAAATATACATTATTTTTAATGAAAAAACTGGAGTTCAAAATGTGTCCACTGGATGTCGTATTAGCAATTCAAGTGTAACCCACATCACACTGTTTAATATGGCAGATTTCTACAACAAATGTCTGCAGAAAAGTGATATTATATCGAATATGTGGATGTTGTTTCCCCGTTAGCGTTTGTTTCGCCATGGTTTGTTGCATCTTTGTTGCTCTCGCTTATAAAAGATGGTCTGAGAAGTAGAGGCGCAACGTTCATATATTCTCAATATTCAGTGTTTTATTGTTCATAGCTAATATGGTAAATCCTATATTCTGGGTGTCCTGGGCATGACGTTAAAGTGCATCCTGCAGTGGAGGCTCCTCTATAGGGTCTTGGGGCACTAGGAGGTTAACCCCTTTACTACTGTCACCCCAGGTGGCCCTTGGCAAAGGCCTAGTACCTGACTGCCCCCTATGGCGGAAGAAGGCTGCAGCAGAAAAGGGTCCCCAATTGTCTTGGATTCCATGCCACTGGACCCTGACCCGATTCTGTCAAGGATCGTGTCTGTGCACCAGTCTCCCCATGTAAATCAAAGTCACGCACAGGCATCCTCCATAAAGGGATACACCCCTACTCGGAGGATCGTCATACTTGTTCGAGTGACCGCAGATGATGATGATATTCTGTATTTTCATGTATATTCTAAGTGTCTTATTTAGCAAAAAAAAAATTCAGTTTTTGGGGTGGTCTGTCACATTTTTAGTATCAATCATTATTGTGTAAGTGTTTGTACCATCGTGTGATCAGCTTTTAGCCTTTTTTTGCGGAATCTTGGGATTTTTTTTTCCACTAATGTACAAAAACCTCCACTGTTTAAAGTGTTCATAAAAACGGACCCAAGCACTTACAGCAAATTCAATGGCCTGGATCGGTTGCTTCAGTATGCATTTACCGGAAGTGGCATTTTGAAGCAGCAACGTTTTCTACACTGAATTTTGAAACACTGAAGTTTCCTAACAAATTGTCAGTATAATTTGACGGCAAAAAATTTCAGTTCACAGAATTGAAACGCAAAAAATTCCGTGACATAACATCAGTGTTTCTGTAATAAAGACACAAATTAACCTCCATACATTCATAGTATGGACAGTTACATCCCTAGTGCAATGCTAGTAGTACCCGTGACTTGACCGAAACCCTTTTATAACATTGCCTTTACAGTAGTTTACACTTTCAAAATGGCCAGTGTTCAGGATTTCACGCGCTTTCCATCATTTATGATGCGGAAAGTGATCGTGATCCATCATAAAACAGCATAAAGATTTCCCTGGGTCGGTTTCAGCCCCCGTCCAGCTCGCTCTGCTTTGGCCTTGGGTGATGCTTCATCAAAAATTCAACAGGATTGCGATGTGCTGTTATGACTCACCGCAGGAGGTGGCTGCAAAGAATTCAAAGCAGCCTCCGTGTTGGGAAGAGTTTTGGCGGCATTGTTGCCTAAAGAAGCATTGTGTGCCAGCAGAAGAGTCATCTACACCAGACTACCGTTGGGTTGTGCGTGGTTGAATGTATGTATGTATGTGTATGCTTGCTTTTGAGCTCCTATTTTGTGTTTGTCATACCACGTTTTTGTGCTTGTCACCATGTCTCAGCATTCCATGAATATACTGACCTCTGGACCCCCTGCCAAAAGCTTCTTCTAGCTTATCTGGGGGACCCTTTCACTTACCACCATCCTTAAATGGATATTCACTACTGTTGTAATCGTAATATGGTATTGTGAATAAAATTTAAACTCTACACATATATATATATATATATATATATATATATACATATATATATATATATATATATATATATATATATATATATATATATATATATATATATATATATATGTCTTAATAAGGTTATCCAAAAAATAGTGCTCGATACCGTAGTAGAGCGCAATATATGTATGTGTGGGAAAAAAATCACAAGACTATTTCATCTCTACAGGCCTGTTTCATGAGGGGAGGTACCCTCAATCGTCAGGAGATTTTAATGGGAGCATTCACATACCATGGTTTATATAGGGCACAGAGTGGGTGGGTACAGGCTGGCCTAGGGGCGTGGTGATTGGCTCATGTGTTACCTAGGAGGTGTTTCCGTCTATGGCGGCATGTTGTTACAATTTCGCTGCGCTTGTTGAGGGATGACAGGTCTGGACGGTAAATAATAAACAGTTTCTCTTTCAAGCATAGGTTGCATCTTTTATTACCACTATTGTAAGGTGTGCTGGATGCAAGAATTTGCCATGTTATTGAATATTCAACATTATTGTCTTTGAGGTCCCAAATGTGTTTGCTGAGTTCTGTGGTATTTCGCAGGTTTTTGTTCCTGAAAGAAGCCTTGTGATTGTTCCATCTGGTTTTGAATTCTCCCTCGGTTAATCCTACATATGTGTCGGATGTGTTAATGTCCTTGCGTATTACCTTAGATTGGTAGACAACTGATGTTTGTAAGCACCCCCCGTTGAGAGGGCAATCAGGTTTCTTTCGACAGTTACATCCTTTGTTGGTTTTGGAGTCGCTCTGTCTGGGGGCCGGCGGCTCATTTGCAATTGTTTTGTTGTGGTTTGAGATGATTTGTCGTATATTGTTCATGCAGCTGTAGCTCAATTTAATGTTGTTCTTGTTGAATACTTTTCTTAGGGTGTTGTCTTTGGGAAAGTGTTTGTCAATCAGATTGAGGAATTTGTGTCCAATGTTCGTTGAGACGTTTTTGCTGTATGGGGGGTTGTATCAGATGATGTCGTTTCGTTTTCTGTTCTTTTTTGGCTGGTTTCCTGGCGTGGGTTCATAGGTGAGGGTGAAATTGTATCCGCTTCCATCAAGGGCTTTTTGGTACGGGGGGGTTGCTTGGTCAAATTCAGCTTTGCTAGATGACAGCATCGATAGCCTTTTATTGATTCCGGTAGGTATTCTTTTCGTGGTGGTGGGTGGGTGGTTGCTGTCATGGTGCACGTATTGGAGTGTTGTGTTGGGTTTCGTGAATGGTTGGTAGCTGTTATTTCTCAGGTTGAAAGTGACGTCAAGGAAGTTGACGGTTTGCTTGTTGGCTTCAATCGTGATCCGTAGGCCGTTCTCTTTGAAAATTTGGCATATGCGCTTCTTGGTATTCTCGCTGCTCCTTGGCGAGACGCGACACACTGCCAGTCCGTCATCACGGTAAATACCAAGGTTCAGATTGAGGCTAGCGAGCTGGGAGAGGAGGAAACTCCCAACGAGTTCACACGTTTCTGCTCCGTCAAAACTTCCCATAGTGACGTCAAATGTTGCATTGTTCTTTTTTTGCCATGGTGTATTGTTGTGGATGAGAATGGAGTTTTTTGCGTGGATGATGATGTTTCTTTCGTTGCCTGTGATTGAGTCGTAGTCTGAGGCGAAGTCTAGTGCTTGAGTCAGTAGGTCTTGCGTGATGGAAGGGTAAAATTCCTCGATATCAAAGGAGATAAAGTTGTGCTGTTGTTTGTCTTGGATGTTGTTGAACCATTTGATTACTGCTGCTGTATTTCTCCATTGGTTGAGTGGTGTTTTGTCCTTGATTTTTGTGTTGACTCTGTCCAGGATTATTTTGCTGATTTTTCCTATTTCAGATTTAGTTGGGTTTATTAGTCGGCATGTTGGGTTATTTGCGAAGTTGGGTTTGTGGTCCTTCAATGTGATGAAGGCTTCCTTGTTGGCTGTGGCGTCCACCCTGTCCTCAATGTCCAGTTCAGCCGCGATCCTTTTATTTTCCAGGTGGATGTTCTGTAAGGTGTTGGGTTGCGCTTTTTTGTATGATTTAGTGATGCTTCTGTCCAGTAAGGTGTGGTGTTCTGGTATGTCCATTCTGTAGAAGTTTGTGGTTTTATCGGCAGCTATGATGAGGTTGTTTACTTTCTTGATGCGCTCCTTGTCATTTTTCAGCTTGGTGAGGAGTGGGTTGCGGATTGGCTTGAATTTGACTGATTGTATCATTTTGAGCATGTCGTTCTCAAAATCCTTTAGTTCCTCAACTGTGGGTGGGTTCTTGGTAGATTTGAATCCGTAAGTTTCCTTTTGCATTCCTTTTGTTTCAGGGTGGAGGAAAAAATGTGCTTTCCACCGCATCCTTCTTAGGAAGTGTTCCGTCTTTTCTATGAGCCTTAGCTTGTAGTCATTCTGCGCGGGTATGGGAATGTTCTTCGTGGAGTAGTCGATGTTGAATTTTTCCATTTCTGATCGTCGTTGACATTTGTTGAGCACTGTACGACTGTTACAAAGGATGGAGAGGAGAAGGTTGGAAAGGATATAGCACACACCAGGCCATAAAAAGAGGGCGAAATCAAAACGTATAAAGTAGACTAAAAATTTACCATAGTAGCAATATAAAATATAAAATATTTATATATATATATATGTATATATATATATATATACAGTATATAATATATACTGATATATTATTATATGTTTATATATGATATACAATATATAACAAATCCCAGTTACCATGTACAATATTACAGGATACTGTATGTAACAGCTGCAGTAAAAAAAAGGGCAGCATAAAATAGAGAGTAATAATTGTTTTATTTATTTCATGAGTGGACAAGCGGTAAAAAGTGGATGAATGAATGGCTATTTGAATGGTGTGTTGTGGCAGTTGCGGGTGTCACCAATGCGGGGGTTTGAGAAAACACTGCATAGCTTTTCCAAACAAACATTAAACTAACATTAAAATGCTAAACAGGAAGTTTAATGGCTTTGTAAAAACACTGAGACAAAGTCTAAGTTCATTGTGTTCTTCACGGTATTTTTGAAACTGCAATTTCTTTCTGAAAATAGTCAACTAACTTGAAGTGTTATGCCAAGAGGATTATTTGTGACGTGTGCATTTTTCGGAATGTACTTGTTCTATTTTTGGTCAAAGTAAAACAAAAAAAATCTTATCATGCCATTATTTTACCAGTCCAGCCCACATGGGAATAGATTTTCCTCCATGCGGCCCC
>NC_084553.2:58095950-58117421 GCF_033978685.3 Nerophis lumbriciformis
AAGGTTTATTGGTGCGCTGTACTTCTCATACATTTTACTTTTTGAAACAGATACTGATCATTTTTAAACCGATACCGATAATTTCCGATATTACATTTTAAAGCATTTATCGGCCGATAATATCGGCAGTCCGATAGTATCGGATATCCCTAATAAATGTGATTTTTTTTTTTGTGTGATTAAATGACTTGTTATTTTTGACTGGCCTAATAACATATACTGTATAAAAGTGTCTGATGTGTGTTACTGTTTACGTTTTATAGTATGTAGAAAAAAGCTCTTGAAGATTAAAATGTGTCCATGTTGTCGATCTAAAGCTGCTGAGTATGTCAGACCATACCAGCGAAGGATGTTTAACGGCTCTGTGCGATTAAGAATAAAACATATTGTTTGGAAAAAGTAGGTCAAACACACACTGCGGATAATGAATAACGTATTTCCAATATTGCCTTCAGTATTTCTGGGTCAAACAATCAGTCATCGATGGTTAAATCCAGTGGCATGACTGAGTCAGCCACACTTCAACTTCTATCATCTCACTCACTTCTTTGATCCAGTTTTGCACCCAAAACTTTAATAGAAAAATCAGGCTTCACTACACATCTAAAAAACACATGCAACCGGGAGCTTTGCAATCATGCGAGGGAGGTTTGTGTGTGATGGTTTGGTTTTTCGTCAGATAATAGACTAGCCTCGAATGATGATGTTAAAATGTGAGTGTAATGTTAGCACTTTAGCTCAAATAGCTAAGCGAGCGTTGCTTAATTTTGACTTTAAATAGTGACGTGGATGTTTATTCATGTTTTTTAATTGCTTTATGAATAGTGTGCACGATACGTTATTCGCAAGGAATCGCAATATGCATCGACGAAAACTACTTGAACAATAAAAATAAAGGACATACTCGCACAGAAAACCGTACAAAACAAAACAGCAATTTGTTGCACATTTATGATACTTTTATGCAAAATTTTAAAAGGGATAAAGTTCGGAAAATATACGACTTCAAGGGAACTTGGCTTGCTCAACTCAAGACTTGTGCCGTACGTTGAAATTGTACGTGGCATCTTCTTAAAAGGGAACATTATCACAATTTAAGAATGGTTAAAAAAAACATTAAAAATCAGTTCCCAGTGGCTTATTATATTTTTCGAAGTTTTTTTCAAAATTTTACCCATCACGCAATATCCCTAAAAAAAAGCTTCAAAGTGCCTGATTTGAACCATCGTTATAAACACCCGTCCATTTTCCTGTGACGTCACACAGTGATGCCAACACAAACAAACATGGCGGAAAGAACAGCAAGATATAGCGACATTAGCTCGGATTCAGACTCGGATTTCAGCGGCTTAAGCGATTCAACAGATTACGCATGTATTGAAACGGATGGTTGTAGTGTGGAGGCAGGTAGCGAAAACCAAATTGAAGAAGAAACTGAAGCTATTGAGCCATATCGGTTTGAACCGTATGCAAGCGAAACCGACGAAAACGACACGACAGCCAGCGACACGGGAGAAAGCGAGGACGAATTCGGCGATCGCCTTCTAACCAACGATTGGTATGTGTTTGTTTGGCATTAAAGGAAACTAACAACTATGAACTAGGTTTACAGCATATGAAATACATTTGGCAACAACATGCACTTTGAGAGTGCAGACAGCCCAATTTTCATCAATGAATATATTCTGCAGACATACCCTCATCTGCTCTCTTTTCCTGAAAGCTGATCTGTCCAGTTTTGGAGTTGATGTCAGCAGGCCAGGGAAGCTAGGGTCGATAGGGGGTTTAGCTCGCTCGTCTGCGGGAACAAACTGCCGCCATTGCTTGCCGTGCTACCGAGGTCCTTTGTCCCTGAATTGCTCACACACTCCGGCAGATTCAATGGGGGTCTGGCGGCAGATTTCTTTGACTTTATCGTTGGAAATGCATCTGCTTTGAGTGTCACAGGATATCCACACATTCTTGCCATCTCTGTCGTAGCATAGCTTTCGTCGGTAAAGTGTGCGGAACAAACGCCCAATTTCTTGCCACTTTTGCATCTTTGGGCCACTGGTGCAACTTGAATCCGTCCCTGTTGGTGTTGTTACACCCTCCGACAACACACCGACGAGGCATGATGTCTCCAAGGTACGGAAAACAGTCGAAAAAACGGAAAATAACAGAGCTGATTTGACTCTGTGTTTGAGAAAATGGCGGATTGCTTCCCGATGTGACGCCACGTTGTGACGTCATCTCTTCGAGAGCGAATATTAGAAAGGTGTTTAATTCACCGATTTAGAGTTAGAAAATCGGTTAAAAAAATATATGGTCTTTTTTCTGCAACATCAAGGTATATATTGACGCTTACATAGGTCTGGTGATAATGTTCCCCTTTAAGAAACTTCTTTCGGACTTTAGCTCCAGACTTCTTTGCTTTGTTTGGTAGTGTAATTACTGCCACAAGTGGTGAAAAAGTGTATTACAATTGTGTGTAGCTGCGGTTTGTACGGAGACACAACTCTGTGCATTGGCATTAAAGCTACAGACGCATAAACTGTTGCCAGTAGCGCTGACTAAAAGCACTTTTAAGCGGCAGACATACGGCGTAGCAGGGAAGCAGCATCAAACAGCCCGTGTGATTCATCTCATGATGTAATCTCCACAGTAACCCCCCCCCCCCCCAAATGCTGTAATTACAGCTCTTTAACTTAACCCGCAATATGCAAACAAGAGCAGCCTGATTACCGGTAATCATCGTCATTTTCCACTTAACTACTATCAACTTGTAATCGCCTCCTCCAGATTGGCGCTCTCCCTCCCGATCGCAGCTTTGAAGAAGAAAAGCCCCAAAAAAAAAAAAAAAAAGAGCACGCCGAATTAAAACACAGAAAGATCTTCTTTATTCCGACGGTGAGGGCGGCGCTAACGAGATCACGGCCCGCACTCGGATCCCTTCGGGTCATTTAGGAGGAGTTGAATCACCATCACTGCCCTCGTAAATCAGCTTAATTGGCGACTAAGAGTTGTTCGTTCCCTTTTTAAATGCACTTAACCCCCCCTGTGAGCGCGGAGTATGTTGATAAATAGATGGTTTGTACGATACGCCGCTTCACGGACGCTGCGGTTAAGGAGCAACTTTAACTATTCCTTGAATTTTGTATATAGCCGAAAATTGCACCAGTTGATTGAATTTAAAATATATAATGTAAATTGATTTGCTCTGTTCCAGGGTCAAACTAACTTAATTGTAAAGGTAATGTTTTTAATCAACGTTAACCTTCTGAACTGTTACATAGAAACTAGTAATTAATGAAAATGAGTAAAATGAAGTGTTAAAGGTTAGTACTATTAGTGGAGCAGCAGCACGCACAATCATGTGTGCTTACGGACTGTATCCCTTGCAGACTGTATTGATATATATTGATATATAATGTAGGAACCACAATATTAATAACAGAAAGAAACAACCCTTTTGTGTGAATGAGTGGGGGAGGAAGGTTTTTTGGGTTGGTGTGTTAATTGTAAGTGTGTCTTGTGTTTTTATGTTGATTTAATACACAAAAAAAAAAAATACAAAAAAAAAAAAAAAAATTAAAAAACAGATACCGATAATAAAAAAAACGATACCGATAATTTCCGATATTACATTTTAAAGCATTTATCGACATCTCAATAATGTGTGCTTCTCAATTATTTTACGTTCCCCCCCCTCCATACTTGCAAACCTTGAGACCTCCGAATTCGGGAGATTGGGGCCGGGGGGCAGGGTTAAGTATATTTATAGCTAGAATTCATTTAAATTCAAGTATTTCTTTATATATATATATATATATATATATATATATATATATATATATATATATATATATATATATATATATATATATATATATAAAAGAAATACTTGAATTTCAGTGTTCATTTATTTACACATATACACACACAACACTCCTCTCTACTCATTGTTGTATTTGAAAGTGCAATGCTTTGCAGCCAGTGGCACAGCCTTTGAAGGCGCATAGGTATGGGCAGCACCTGTGGAATGTCATTTGCAGGAAAGGAGTGAGTTTAGGGTTGAATTGTCCATCCTCGTTCTATTCTCTGTCACTATCTTTTTGTGGACATTACTACTTGCCGTAGTTTTGAAGCATTGCACGATGGGAATGAGTGTAAATGGGGGAGGGAGGTTTTTTTTGTTGGTGTACTAATTGTAAGTGTATCTTGTGCTTTTTATGTTGATTTAATAAAAATAAAAAATAAAAAAAAATAAAAAAACGATACCGATAATAATAAAAAAACAATATCAATAATTTCCGATATTACATTTTACAGCATTTATCGGCACATCTCTATTTAAAACTAAATTGGTTGTCAGTGGTTAAAATGTACTTCTCCAGTCTACTCAGTAGAACTGATTAACACTTTGGACAGGACACTTGCCAGGGCTATTGGCCTATAATTATCTGAGCTGTTTAGCTTTCCAACCTTATCTTTGATCACAGGTGCTAGCACAACAGTAAACATAGCTCTCTCTCTCTCTCTCTCTCTCTCTCTCTCTCTCTCTCTCTGCCCCCTACTTGCTGTCCATATCCTACCAAGTCAGACCTACACTGTTCCAATATCCACTTCTCTGTTCTCAATTGTTGATGACTGATGATAACAACCAAACCTAACCCCCACCCCCCTTCACACCCCGGATTGTAAATAATGTAAATAATCCAATGTGATTATCTTGTGTGATGACTGTATTATGATGATAGTATAAATCTGATAGTATATATCTGTATCATGTGGACCCCGACTTAAACAAGTTGAAAAACGTTATTCCATTATTACCATTATTATTATTACCATTTAGTGGTCAATTGTACGGAATATGTACTTCACTGTGCAACCTACTAAAAAAAGTCTCAGCATCGGGTAACACTCCATGGATGAGAAAACCTGTATAACACAGGTATCTGAACACAGAACTTTCCTCCAGAAGGTCTTATCTTTGTCCATGTGATGTCAGATGAAGCAAAACTTGAGCTGTTTGGCCACAATACCCAGCAATATGTTTGGAGGAGAAAAGGTGAGGCCTTTAATCCCAGGAACACCACGCTCACCGTCAAGCATGGTGGTGGTAGTATTATGCTCTGGGCTTGTTTTGCTGCCAATGGAAGTGGTGCTTTACAGAGAGAAAATGGGACAATGAAAAATGGAGGATTACCTCCAAATTGTTCAGAACAACCTAAAATCATCAGCCTTGGGCGCAGTTGGGTGTTCCAACAGGAAAAAAGTGAAAAGTGGCAAAGGAATGGCTAAATCAGGCTAGGGTTAAGGTTTTAGAATGGCCTTCCCAAAGTCCTGACTGAAACGTGTGGACAATGCTGAAGAAACAAGTCCATGTCAGAAAACCAACACATTTAGCTAAACTGCACCAATTTTGTCAAGAGGAGTGGTCAAAAATTCAAGCAGAAGCTTGTGGATGGCTACCAAAAGCGCCTTATTGCAGTGAAACTTGCCAAGGGACATGAAACCAAATATTAACATTGCTGTATGTATACTTTTGACCCAGCAGATTTGGTCACATTTTCAGTAGACCCATAATAAATTCATAAAAGAGCCAAACTTCATGAATGTTTTTTGCGGCCAACAAGTATGTGCTCCAATCACTCTATCACAAAAAAATAAGAGTCGTAGAAATGATTGGAAACTCAAGACAGCCATGACATTATGTTCTTTACAAGTGTATGTCAACTTTTGACCACGACTGTCAGAGTAATTTTATGTATGTTATCAGTTGAGGCTGTCTTTGTTGCACCAAGCCAAAGGCTTGTAAAATTCCATTGTGTACGATGGGAGGAGACGGGAGGGGTTATCTATTGTGATCCAAGACCTGCCCAAGTTCGATCCAGGACCAGCCCAAGCCCGAGGCATCTTTTTCTTTTTTGTGTTAATGTGACCGAAAACAATGGCTATTTACATACCCCCATTCCTTTAGAAACAGCTGTTATGTAAACAGGGAAAGTCCAAATAAAAGAGGTGGCGTAGAATTCTTCAGCCAGAGCGTGGGTGACACTAAGAGGTTACAGGTCGACACGTTTCTCCTCAATTGAGCCAAATTGAATCCTGTCTCTGTTTAATTTCTTGCTTCTTGTCTATGCAATAGATGTCATCGATGTTTAAACCTGACAACGACTGTATACACTAAAAAAAAACAAGCCCTATGCTACAGAAACTAGTGGGAGGATGGAAATAAATTGTAGACAGTCTCAAAACACTGCAAGAGCTCATCTCTGCTACAAAAAAAAAAACACCTTGCAGGTATAGAGAGACTTTTCTTGGCAGCACCAAAAGTAAAAAAAAATGAAATAAAACCCTCAACGAGCGTCACAGCCTCCTCACTTGCAGCAGAGAAAGAAACTAACCTTCAAAATTTGGACAAAAGCTGACACGAGGAGGCTCTCTCGTGTCAGCTGCCCACGGCTAACGAAGACCGCGTCGGCGGCCTGTTGGAGACTCAAACACGGCCGAGGCATAGACTTCCTGAGCCTCTGCAGCGTTGTCGCCGCCAGGCAACACATCTGTCTGATTAGTGAGTGACAGCGATACAGGGTGATGATGCCTGATTGGCAACAGCATGCGTGATCTCTCATCTTTCTGTCCTCTTGATATTCCATCCTAAACTCACACTGGATCATTCTCATGAAGAGAATTCACACATTTCTCAATTCAAACCATTCCAACCGATAACATTAAAAAAAAGCTCGGATAAGCGATAAATAATTTTTTTTTAAAAACACTCAAATGAGGTGACATTACCCGCACTGTGCTGTAGGCCAGTGTTTTTCAACCTTTTTTGAGACAAGGCACATTTTTTGCGTTGAAAAAAATCCGGAGGCACGCCAACAGCAGAAATCATAAACTCGGTTGACAGTAAAAAATCATTGTCGCAATTGTTGGATATGACTTTAAAGCATAACCAAGCATGCATCAATACAGCTCTTGTCTCATCTGTCACATCACACCCTGACTTATTTGGACTTTTTTGCTGTTTTCCTGTGTGTAGTGTTTTAGTTCTTGTCTTGCGCTCCTATTTTGGTATTTTCCTGTAGCAGTTTCATGTTTTCCTTTGAGCGATATTTCCTGCATCTACTTTGTTTTTGTTTATATTTCAGTTGTTTTCATCCTTCTTTGTGGGGACATTGTTGATTGTCATGTCATGTTCGGATGTACATTGTCTTTGCTCCGCAGTAAGTCTTTGCTCCGCAGTAAGTCTTTGTTGTCGTCCAGCATTCTGTTTTTGTTTACTTTGTAGCCAGTTCAGTTTTAGTTTCCTTTGAGCGACATTTCCTGCATCTACTTTGTTTTAGCAATCAAGAATATTTCAGTTGTTTTTATCCTTCTTTGTGGGGACATTGTTGATTGTCATGTCATGTTCGGATGTACATTGTGGACGCCGTCTTTGCTCTGCAGTAAGTCTTTGCTGTCGTCCAGCATTCTGTTTTTGTTTACTTTGTAGCCAGTTCAGTTTTAGTTTCGTTCTGCATAGCCTTCTCTAAGCTTCAATTACTTTTCTTAGGGGCACTCACCTTTTGTTTATTTTTGGTTTAAGCATAAGACACCTTTTTACCTGCACACTGCCCCCCGCTGTTTCCGACATTTACAAAGCAATTAGCTACCGGCTGCCACCTACTGATATGGAAGAGTATTACACGGTTACTTTGCAGAGCTATAGACAGCACCGACACTCAACAACAACACATCATTTGCAGATTATAATTACTGGTTTGCAAAAAATATTTTTAACCCAAATAGGTGAAATTAGATAATCTCCCACGGCACACCAGACTGTATCTCACGGCACACTAGTGTGCCACGGCATATACACATATACATATACATACATATATATATATATATATATACATATACATATATATATATATATATATATATATATATATATATATATATATATATATATATACATATATATATATATACATATATATATATATATATATATATATATATATATATATATATATATATATATATATATACATACATACATACATACATCAGAGCTGTTTATTGTATGGAAGAATGTAATTATTCATAGAACTGGCAGCAAACATTTATTAAACAAAAGTATGGCTTTTGAATCGAGAATCAATTCTGAATCTAATCGTTACCACCAAGAATCGGATCGAATCGTACGGTGCCCAAAGATTCACAGCCCCACTGATTAGCATTAGCAATTTTACATGGCGATTTCAACACCTCCAAATTTGTAATACTTATTACTTAATACTTATTTGTAATAAATACAATAGTTAGAGTATTAACACTTTTCAGGGCACAACAAGAAACAAAACCCCATAAACTACACACTACTGCCATCTAATGTCTTGAATTTGCAACTGCAACTGCAATTTACAGTAATGTCAGACCAGCAAATGAGACTCGGAAAAAATTATTAACACACAAAAGTAACGAAAATTGTCACCGTTAAGTATCTATTCCCAGGTACCAGGAATTAACACCGTATCGCTTCAAATGTGAATAGTACCCAACATTTTCTGTGCAGAATTTCAGCCCATTTCCAGCTCTTTGTCGCTTACGCACAATTTATGGAGAAATTGCCTTGTGTGCTTGTTTTTATTGTTCACGGATGCTTGCTTACCAACTTTAAGCTGCCGTCGTCGCCCGACACGAAAGCTGTTAGCTGGCGTCAGGGGACGCTTAAAAACGCCATCAGTGCTCAGCAGAGACGCAGTCAGACATGACGGTTTAGCCGCGCCATCAGATTAGCTCGTCGCTCGGTGGCTCGGAGATACATTAGAGCACCCGTGACCGCGCCTAATGTCCACTCAAGCAAGTCACATTTCGCAAGTTAAAATGAAGTGTTGTAACCATAATAAAAGTTGGGACTATTTTGACAAAATTGAGACTGAAAAGTCAAAAAAGCGCTGTGGGAAATCATCGCATGTGATTTTAATCTGGAATTTAGCTGAGCCAAAGTTACTGCAAATCCAGATTAGCGCAGAGAAGAGTATTAAGGCTCGGTCGCAGAGGGACGCACCTCCGCGTATCATCGAGTATCGGCCTTGTTTGGCGACTCGTACGCAATCACGCCGGAAGATCTGCCTTCATGTCGTCTTTCGCTGCAGTAAAGTAAAGCCTCACATAATTGTGTTGGCACTGTGACAGTAGGCAAGAAAAAAAATCTTATTAATTTCAGAGAGCTGTCTAATTGAACGCCGGCTTTGATGCTGGAAGGGAATTTCATGCTTATTGAGGGCCGCTAATGCTGTTGCAGCACTCTCACCCTCCCATTAAATGGTGAAGTTGTTTAGCAGAGAACAGACTTAGCTCTTTATTTAGGTCCTCTTCACAAGCGGCGTCCTCTGCAGCGGACGTTTGGTCTGTTTCCAGGGAAAAAATAGCCAAGTAACACAACCTAATTAATTAATAATCATTCACTTCGTTACTTGGTGCCATTTTAAGATATATGTTCACATGTTTACATCCTAATATTGTTTTAGGATAGCATTTTAGCTCATCTTTAAATGTTTAACCTATTGATTTTGCTAATTAGCACCATTAGTCATCAAACATATGTCGTCAAACCCAGCAATGTTATCATGGACGCCCCTGCTTATTTCAGCAAGACAATGCCAAGCCACGTGCTACATCAACGTGGCTTCATAGTAAAAGAGTGTGGGTACTAGAGATGTCCGATAATGGCTTTTTTGCCGATATTCCGATATTGTCCAACTCTTAATTACCGATTCCGATATCAACCGATACCGATATATACAGTCGTGGAATTAACACATTATTATGCCTAATTTTGTTGTGATGCCGCGCTGGATGCATTAAACAATGTAACAAGGTTTTCCAAAATAAATCAACTCAAGTTATGGGAAAAAAAATGCCAACATGGCACTGCCATTTTTGTTATTGAAGTCACAAAGTGAAGTAGTGCCCAAGACCAGACTTAAAACCAGGGGAGACAGGGCCTTCTCTGTGGTCGGCCCTAAGCTCTGGAACACTCTGCCCCTCCATATTTGAACTGCTCCCACAGTGGAGTGTTTTAAGTCTCGTCTTAAGACCCACTTTTATTCTCTGGCTTTTGACACTACGTGAGTTGTGTGGTCCTCTGTTGTCCTCTGTGTTTTTAAAATTTTGATTTGTATTTACTGTTTTAATTGGTTTTACCCTTTTAAATCGTTTTTAATCATAGTTATTTTATATTGGTCTTTATATTTATTTATTTTTTGTGTTTTTATTCAGTCATTGGTGGAGCTAAGGATAATAATTGAATATTGTTTTTAATATTGTTGTGCAGCACTTTGGAAACATTTTGTTGTTTAATTGTGCTGTATAAATAAAGTGCATTATTTTTTTTAACATGCCTCAAAACAGCAGCTTGGAATTTGGGACATGCTCTCCCTGAGAGAGCATGAGGAGGATGAGGTGGGCGGGGGTAGCGGGGGCTGTATATTGTAGCGTCCCGGAAGAGTTAGTGTTGCAAGGGGTTCTGGGTATTTGTTCTGTTGTGTTTATGTTGTGTTACGGTGCGGATGTTCTCCCGAAATGTGTTTGTCATTCTTGTTTGGTGTTGGTTCACAGTGTGGCGCATATTTGTAACAGTGTTAAAGTTGTTTATACGGCCACCCTCAGTGTGACCTGTATGGCTGTTGACCAAGTATGCATTGCATTCACTTGTGTGTGTGAAAAGCCGTAGATATTACGTGATTGGGCCGGCACGCTAAGGCAGTGCCTTTAAAGCACGCCTCCAATATTGTTGTCTGGGTGGAAATCGGGAGAAATTCGGGAGAATGGTTGCCCCGGGAGATTTTCGGGAGGGGCACTGAAATTCGTGAGTCTCCTGAGGAAATCCTGAGGGTTGGCAATTAGGACTGGGAGACACAACTGCTCTGTACTTCTCCCTACGTACAGCGGTGTTTTAAAAAGTCATACATTTTACTTTTTGAAACTGATACCGATAATTTCAGATATTATATTTTAAAGCATTTATCGGCCAATAATATCGGCAGTCCGATATTATCGGACATCTCTAGTGGGTACTAGACTGGCCTGCCTGTAGTCCAGACCTGTCTCCCGTTGAAAATGTGTGACGCATTATGAAGCCTAAAATACCACAATGGAGACCCCGGACTGTTGAACAACTTAAGCTGTACATCAAGCAAGAATGGGAAAGAATTCCACCTGAAAAGCTTCAAAAATTGGTCTCCTCAGTTCCCAAACGTTTACTGAGTGTTGTTAAAAGGAAAGGCCATGTAACACAGTGCTAAAAATGCCCCTGTGCCAACTTTTCTGCGATATGTTGCTGCCATTAAATTCTAAGTTAATGATTATTTGCAAAAATAAAATAAGTTTCTCACATCTTGTCTTTGCAGTCTATTCAATTGAATATCAGTTGAAAAGGATTTGCAAATCATTGTACCGTATTTTCCGCACTATAAGGCGCACCTTCAATGAATGGCCTATTTTAAAACTTTGTTCATATATAAGGCGCATTGCATTATAAGGCGCATAGAATAGACTAGTGTTTTTCAACCTTTTTTGAGGCAAGGCACATTTTTTGCGTTGAAAAAATCCGGAGGCACACCACCAGCAGAAATCATTAAAGAACGAACTCAGTTGACAGTAAAAAGTCGTCGTCGCAATTGTTGGATATGACTTTAAACCATAACCAAGCATGCATCACTATAGCTCTTGTCTCAAAGTAGGTGTACTGTCACCACCTGTCACATCACGCCCTGACTTATTTGGAGTTTTTTGCTGTTTTCCTGTGTGAAGTGTTTTAGTTCTTGTCTTGCGCTCCTATTTTGGTGGCTTTTTCACTTTTTTTGGTATTTTCCTGTAGCAGTTTCATGTCTTCCTTTGAGCGACATTTCCCGCATCTACTTTGTTTTAGCAATCAAGAATATTTCTGTTGTTTTTATCCTTCTTGGTGGGGAAATTGTTGATTGTCATGTCATGTTCGGATGTACATTGTGGACACCATCTTTGCTCCACAGTAAGTCTTTGCTGTCGTCCAGCATTCTGTTTTTGTTTACTTTGTAGCCAGTTCAGTTTTACTTTCGTTCTGCATAGCCTTCCCTAAGCTTCAATGCCTTTTCTTAGGTGCACTCACCTTTTGTTTATTTTTGGTTTAAGCATTAGACACCTTTTTACCTGCACACTGCCTCCCGCTGTTTCCGACATCTACAAAGCAATTAGCTACCGGCTGCCACCTACTGATATGGAAAAGTATAACATGGTTACTCTGCCGAGCTCTAGACAGCACCGACACTCAACAACAACACATCATTTGCGGATTATAATTACTGGTTTGCAAAAAATATTTTTAACCCAAGTAGGTGAAATTAGATAATCTCCCACGGCACACCAGACTGTATCTCAGGGCACACTTGTGTGCCGCGGCACAGTGGTTGAAAAAGACTGGAATAGACGCTACAGTAGAGGCTGGGGTTACGTTATGCATCCCGTAGTTGCGAGACCTGTTGTGGCTCAATATTGGTCCATATATAAGGCGCACCCGATTATAAGGCGCACTGTCAGCTTTTGAGAACATTTTGAGGTTTTTAGGTGCGCCTTATAGTGCGGAAAATACGGTATTCGGTTTTTATTTACGAATTACACAACGTGCCAACTTCACTGGTTTTGGGTTTTGTACTAACTCATGCTCACTTCATCATCCTTTTGCGCCATTATCTTTTTAGCTTTGCATATGTTAGTTATTCAAGTACTTGTTTACGTTTTAAAACGTTAATATTGACGGTTTGCATCGAACAAAGAGACCGGTCTACCCACACTTGCCAACATTGAGACCTCGAATTTCGGGAGGTGGGGGGTGGGGGGGTGGGTGCGGGGGGCGTGGTTGGGGCGGGGGCGTGGTTAAGAGGGGAGGAGTATATTTACAGCTAGAATTCACCAAGTCAAGTATTTCATATATATATATATATATATATATCCATTTTCTACCGCTTATTACCTTCGGGTCGCGGGGATATATATATATATATATATATATATATATATATATATATATATATATATATATATATATATATATATATATATATATATATATATATATATATATATATATATATATATATATATATATATATATATATATATATATATATATATATATATAAATAAAAGAAATTCTTGAATTTCAGTGTTCATTTATTTACACATATACACACACATAACACTCATCTACGGGATGGCGTGGCGCAGTGGGAGAGTAGCCGTGCGCAACCCGAGGGTCCCTGGTTCAATCCCCACCTAGTACCAACCTCGTCATGTCCGTTGTGTCCTGAGCAAGACACTTCACCCTTGCTCCTGATGGGTGCTGGTTAGCGCCTTGCATGGCAGCTCCCTCCATCAGTGTGTGAATGTGTGTGTGAATGGGTAAATGTGGAAGTAGTGTCAAAGCGCTTTGAGTACCTTGAAGGTAGAAAAGCGCTATACAAGTACAACCCATTTATCATTTATTTATTTATCTACTCATTGTTGAGTTAAGGGTTGAATTGTCCATCCTTGTTCTATTCTCTGTCACTATCTTTCTAACCATGCTGAACACCCTCTCTGATGATGCATTGCTGTGTGGCACGCACAAAAGTGCTTTCATCAAATGCACTAGATGGCAGTATTGTCCTGTTTAAGAGTGTCACAACATTGCTGTTTACGGCAGACGAACTGCTTTACTGTAGACATTCTTTATATTGTGGGAAAGCGGACTAAGGTCCGCATGGAGCTGGAGGGGGCGTGGCCTCCAGCTCCGCCTGAATTTCGGGAGAAAATTTGTCCCGGGAGGTTTTCGGGAGAGGCGCTGAATTTCGGGAGTCTCCCGGAAAATCCGGGAGGGTTGGCAAGTATGGGTCTACCATGTCCTATTCCTTGCGTGCAAAACATACCTGCCCAATGAAGGCGATTCTGAAACAGCATTAAATACTTGCAAAAAACTGAAGCTAGAGAACACAAAGCGTGCGCTAATCACTCTGCACTAACCTCACCGTGACCGCAATTGAAGTGTGGAGGACACGCTGCACCAAGTCAACAGCCGACCATTTTTGAATCATTTCCAAATAGCGGGAAATGGAGTACAACAATGTGTGGAGAGCAAATCAAGTGCAGAGTTAATGGAACTCTTGAGGCGTCGGTGCCGCTTCAAATGAAACGGGGGAAATGATTTGCCTTCCTGCAGAAATATGTCAGTGGAGCTCCTCATTGCGTCCCTCAGCGAAAAAGCTCAGCAAAAAAAAAAAAAAAAAAAAGTTGCCGCTATTACAAGTTGCTCTCCTTTTCATTCATCAGCTTATTAAAATGTTTGGCCTCAAGGATTCCATTAACTAAATACTACATTACGGCCTGTAAGGCTTTCTAACTGCGGGTTGGGAACCAGTTAGCAGAGCATTTATTTAGCTTTCGCAAGAAGTTTACTTCTCGCCCCAGGAGGACAAAAAGCGTGCTGGGAATGCAGGGAATAACCAACAGGGTGGGGAAGTCAGACGCTTATTGCTCGTTTTACTGTAAATTAGCGATGAGAAGTAATCAAAGGTGGGTAGAGTAGCCAGGAATTGTACTCAAGTAAGAGTACTGTTACTTTAGAGATTTATTACTCAAGTAAAAGTAAGGAGTAGTCACCCAAATATTTACTTGAGTAAAATTAAAAAGTATGTTGTGAAAAAACTACTCAAATACTGAGTAACTGATGAGTAACCTGTTAGTTTAATGATGACGGCAACAAATAATGCACAAAAACATAAAAATACCAATGAGCAAATTCAGAGCCAGGAATATCTCTTAAGCAATTAAAACAATAATATGTATTAAATAATAATACATTAACATAAAAAAGATAAAGGCAAATTGAGCCACAATAACTTAACAGCACCATAGGCTCAGTAGGCAGAGATTACAAAGGAAAATAACAAGTTAGCCTTTACGCAAACCATAAACTGATAGGTGTGGGTTGCACCTGAGAACACACTGTGCACTTCTGATTGGTGTTTGCATCAATGCGTGTGTGTGTGTGTGTGTGTGTGTGTGTGTGTGTGTGTGTGTGTGTGTGTCTCTGTCTGTCTCTCTATGAGGCTGCAGTGCGTTAATAAATGTCCCCACATGATGTACATTTGACAATGATTCATAGCAGGCAGGGGTCGGCAACCCAAAATGTTGAAAGAGCCATATTGGACCAAAAATACAAAAACAAATCTGTCTGGAGTCGCAAAAAATTAAAAGCCATATTACATACAGATAGTGTGTCATGGAATTAAGATGACTTAAAGGAAACTAAATGACCTAAAATATAGCTACAAATGAGGCATAATGATGCAATATGTACATATAGCTAGCCTAAATAGCCTGTTAGCATCGATTAGCTTGCAGTCATGCAGTGACCAAATATGTCTGATTAGCACTCCACACAAGTCAATAACATCAACAAAACTCACCTTTGTGGATTCATGCACAACGTTAAAAGCTTGGTGGACAAAATGAGACAGAAAAAGAAGTGGCATAAAACACGTCCCAGAAAGTCGGAGAAAGTTATACATGTAAACAAACTACGGTGAGTTCAAGGACCGACAAAATTAGTAGGACAAAACGGCGCTCGCCAAATACTCGAATCAGTGAAGCATGTTTAATATAAACAGTGTGCTTTGTAACAATTAGGGAGGTTTGTGTCATGTTTGTCCTCCTACAGAAACCATATTAAAACAAAAATAGATTTTTTTCCCCCTCATCTTTTTCCATTTTCCATACATTTTTTGAAAAAGCTCCAGAGAGCCACTAGGGCGGCGCTAAAGAGCCGTGGGTTGCCGACCCCTGATAGCAGGGAAGCTAACATCAGCCTACGGTAGTGATGGGTTGATGAGGCGTCATGAAGCGTTTCGACACATTGCAAAACTGTATTGATACTGTGTCGATACTGTGTCACTAAATACTGACATCTGCTGGACATTAAAAATCCCTACAGGCAACCTATGGACCGACTCAACTGACACTGATTTTATGACCTAGTATATACAATAATATAAACCAAGTCATTGTATTTCATTTAGGATTATTTCATAACTTCATTAAAAATAAAAATATATTTTTTAATCTTTTTTAGATACAGTCAATAAATAATGTGAACATGTATCATAACATGGAAATCTGAGAGAACGTGTTGTGAATGAGGATGCTTGTGGACCGGGGATTTTTATTTCATTTTATTTTTACACATTTTTATTAAAAAAAAACAATTTCTCTTCTTAGTTATTATTTCTCCGGCTGTAGAAAAGAGCCGCTCACAGGGCACAGAGGAGGCGTTAGTGCGACACAGTTCGCGTATCGGTCACGTGACCAAAACAGCTCATGATCGGTCACGTGACTTTCTAAAAGCGGTACGCGCACCGACACAGGGTTTTGCTCTATGAGCTCGACGCATGCGCCGATGCATCGGTGTTGCCGGACCCATCACTAGCCTACGGTGACAGCCAACATATCTACTAACGCTACTTACCGCCATGTGCTTCCTCAAATTTGACGTTGAGTTCATGTAAGCTTAAGCTTGTTGTTGTTTTTGGAGTCACGTGACCGCCTGGCTCTGTTTGATTGGTGAAACGGAGTCAAACGTCACCAGTGACTGCATTTGATTGGTGAAACGCAGGCATGCGATAGATCCTACTTTGAAGGTCTGTCTGACAAACCAAAACAAACAAAGCGTGCATTAACGGATCTATGAAAATCAGTAGCGAGTAGCAAGCTGAATGTAGATAAATGGAGCAGAGTAAAAGTAGAGTTTCTTCTCTATAAATATACTCAAGTAAAAGTAAAAGTATGTTGCATTAAAACTACTCTTAGAAGTACAATTCATCCCAAAAGTTACTCAAGTAGATGTAACGGAGTAAATGTAGCGCGTTACTACCCACCTCTGGAAGTAATTACATTCAATACATTCATCGCATCGAGGAAAAATCCTGGAGTGCGCCACATAGTTCCAACCAGCAGAGGCGCTCTTCACTCTTTTCGAGATTAGTTTGTGCAATACCTCGAAAGGCCGTGAATAAAACATTTTTTTTAAATTATATTCCAATTAATAGAAATTCACAGATACAATATTTAAAATAATTACCGTATTTTTCGGAGTATAAGTCGCAACGGAGTATAAGTCGTACCCGCCAAAAATGCATAATAAAGAAGGAAAAAAAACATATTTAAGTCGCACTGGAGTATAAGTCACATTTTTTGGGGAAATTTATTTGATAAAACCCAACACCAAGAATAGACATTTGAAAGGCAATTTAAAATAAATAAAGAATAGTGAACAACAGGCTGAATAAGTGTACGTTATATGAGGCATAAATAACCAACTGGTATGTTAACGTAACATATTATGGTAAGAGTCATTCAAATAACTATAACATATAGAACATGCTATACGTTTACCAAACAATCTGTCACTCCTAATCGCTAAATCCCATGAAATCTTATACGTCTAGTCTCTTACGTGAATGAGCTAAATAATATTATTTGATATTTTACGGTAATGTGTTAATAATTTCACACATAAGTCGCTCCTGAGTATAAGTCGCACCCCCGGCCAAACTATGAAAAAAACTGCGACTTATAGTCCGAAAAATACGGTAGTAAATTCATACGTCAAATATTTATAAATATTCCCTATGTATTATCATTACAAATAATGTATGTGGTCAAAGGGTCTTGAAACTAGGATTAGTGTCAGGTTCAAACACTGATAACATCTATTGAACAAGACAAGAAGCAAGGAATTAAACAGAGACAGAATTAAATTTAGCTCAATGAGGAGAAACGCATAGACACTGTACCCTTGTTACAGTGTCTCAACACGCTCTGGCGAAAGATTGTACGCCTTCTCTTTTATTAGGACTTTCCCTGATTACATGGCAACAGCTGTTTCTAAAGGTACGGGGGTCGTAAACAGCTATCGCCTTTGGTTACAGAACAGTTCAAAGAAAATGTCGTAAACAGTTCACAGAAAAGGTCGTAAAACAGTTCAAAGAAGAGGTCCCTGTAGGGATCCACTTGGCCTTGTGGTTAGAGTGTCCGCCCTGAGATCGGTAGGTCGTGAGTTCAAACCCCGGCCGAGTCATACCAAGACTATAAAAATGGGACCCATTACCTCCCTGCTTGGCACTCAGCATCAACAATGGGAATTGGGGGTTAAATCCCCAAAATTATTGCCGTGCTGCTCACTGCTCCCCTCACCTCCCAGGGGGTGGAACAAGGGGATGGGTCAAATGCAGAGGACACATTTCACCACACCTAGTGTGTGACTATCAGTGGTACTTTAACTTTAAGTTTAACACACTGTATGCTATACACTACTGCTATCTAACTGCATGCAAAGTATATAATACTTGGACTCGGTAGTGTAAGAAAACAAGATATAACAACTGGACAGCACAGTTATTATGAGCTCACTTGTAAAATATAAATTCACATTTATTACCACATTAACGCACACAAGTACCATACAAATGGTACTGTTGAGTATGAGTATCGATCCCCAGGTACTGGGAACATACTTGCCAACACTCCCGATTTTCCCGGGAGACTCCCGAATTTCAGTGCCCCTCCCGAATTTCTCACGATTTCCGCCCGGACAACAATTTTGGGGGCGTGCCTTAAAGACATTGTCTTTAGCGTCCTCTACAACCTGTTGTCACGTTTGCTTTTCCCCCATTCAAACAGCGTGCCGACCCAGTCACATAATATATGCGGTTTTTACACACACGAGTGACTGCAAGGCATACTTGGTCAACAGCCATACAGGTCACACACTGAGGGTGGCCGTATAACAGTGGTTCTTAACCTGGGTTCGATCGAACCCTAGGGGTTCGGTGAGTCGGGCTCAGAGGTTCGGCGGAGGTCAAGACATACCCGACTCATCGTGTAAATAAAAACTTTTCCCTATCGGTGTATTACGGATACGGCAACAGCAGAAGTCAGACTGATTTGCAGGTGTGTAATTTGTTGTGAGTTTATGCACTGTGTTAGTTTTGTTCTTTGAACAAGGTGATGTTCATGCACGGTTCATTTTGTGCACCAGTGAAAAAACATGGTAACACTTTAGTATGGGGAACATATTCACCATTAATTAGTTGCTTATTAACATGCAAATTAGTAACATATTGGCTCTTAACTAGTCATTATTAAGTGCTTATTAATGCCTTATTAGGCATGGCCTTATTAAGTCTAACCCTAACCCTAACCAAATAACTCTAAATTAAGTCTTTGTTACTTAGAATATGTTCCCCATACTAAAGTGTTACCAAAAACATATAACTTTGTCTTGAATTTGAAAAAACCCATTTTATTTTTCACTAAAGAAGGCTTCGGTGAATGGTATCTCCAACAAGGCTAAGAACTACTGCCGTATAAACAACTTTAACACTGTTACAAATATGCGCCACACTGTGAACCCACACCAAACAAGAATGACAAACATTTCGGGAGAACATCTTCAGCTCTCACTGGATCGGTTCGCAGCTGAGTGTGAAGCGACTGGGATGAGAATTAGCACCTCCAAGTCCGAGTCCATGGTTCCCGCCCAGGAAAAGGGTGGAGTGCCATCTCCGGGTTGGGGAGGAGATCTTGCCCCAAGTGGAGGAGTTCAAGTACCTCTGAGTCTTGTTCACGAGTGAGGGAAGAGTGGATCGTGAGATCGACAGGCGGATCGGTGCGGCGTCTTCAGTAATGCGGACGCTGTATCGATCCGTTGTGGTGAAGAAGGAGCTGAGCCGGAAGGCAAAGCTCTCAATTTACCGGTCGATCTACGTTCCCATCCTCACCTATGGTCATGAGCTTTGGGTTATGACCGAAAGGACAAGATCACGGGTACAAGCGGCCGAGATGAGTTTCCTCCGCCGGGTGGCGGGTCTCTCCCTTAGGGTGAGAAGCTCTGCCATCCGGGTGGAGCGCAAAGTAAAGCCGCTGCTCCTCCACATGGAGAGGAGCCAGATGAGGTGGTTCGGGCATCTGGTCAGGATGCCACCCGAACGCCTCCCTACGGAGGTGTTTAGGGCACGTCCGACCGGTAGGAGGCCGCGGGGAAGACCCAGGACACGTTGGGAAGACTATGTCTCCCGGCTGGCCTGGGAAAGCCTCGGGGTCCCACAGGAAGAGCTGGACGAAGTGGCTGGGGAGAGGGAAGTCTGGGCTTCCCTGCTTAGGCTGCTGCCCCCGCGACTCGACCTCGGATAAGCGGAAGAAGATGGATGGATCCGCACAGTAACACAACATAAACACAACAGAACAAATACCCAGAATCCCTTGCAGCACTAACTCTTCCGGGACGCTACAATATACACCCCCCGCTACCACCAAAACCCACCCCCCCCTAACCCCGCCCACCTCAACCCCCCCATCTCCCAAATTCGGAGGTCTCAAGGTTGGCAAGTATGACTGGGAATTGCTACCGTATGGGTTCTAATGTGAAAGTAGACTGAATGCAAGCCATTTTAAGCGTTCATTTCTAAACATCCATCCATCCATCCATTTTCTACCGCTTATTCCCTTTTGTGGTCGCGGGGGGCGCTGGAGCCTATCTCAGCTACAATCGGTCGGGAGGCGGGGTACACCCTGGACAAGTCGCCACCTCATCACAGGGCCAACACAGATAGACAGACAACATTCACACACTAGGGCCAATTTAGTGTTGCCAATCAACTTATCCCCAGGTGCATGTCTTTGGAGGTGGGAGGAAGCCAGAGTACCCGGAGGGAACCCACGCAGTCACGGGGAGAACATGCAAACTCCACACAGAAAGATCCCGAGCCCGGGATTGAACCCAAGACTACTCAGGACCTTCGTATTGTGAGGCAGACGCACTAACCCATCTCCCACCGTGCTGCCCTTCAAAACATGGCATTAATTAAAAATAAAATATATATATTTTTTTTTTTTTTAAGAAAAAAAAAAAAGAGCTATATTTTATTTATTTTTATTTTTATTTTATTTTATTTTTTTTTTCAAAACATGGCATTAATTAAAAATAAAATATAGCTAATTTTTTCTTAAAAATTGGATCAACCAAAGGCTTATCTCCAACTCTGACCCTCTAAGTAACTGTTCGAGTCTGTTCATTAACACATCGCCACCTCTGGACATATTAGCCGCCGCATGACAAGATAGTCGAGCGAGCGGTCAAGCTGCGTCTCTCTCTCCCCGAGATGTTTTTGTAGCAGAAAGCCAAAGCCGCTCGCCTCTAAATGGTCTCCGTGCTCGCCTGGCCGCCCTCGGCATCAGACACGGACCCGGCGGGAAACCGCTTCATTAAGTCCGCGGCCCCCATCCTCAACTCCTCCACTGATTACCAAAGAACGCCAAAGAGAGTCTGAAAAGGCTCGACGAGGGCCATGACGCAACGTTCCACAAATGATCCGGGACGCCGCTCGGGCACGTCTCCAATAAGAGCTCTCTCTT